>NC_087201.1:1567620-1630847 GCF_015104395.2 Macrobrachium nipponense
CGAGGAGAAAAGAGAGGAGAAAACAAGTGACGTTCGCAGGTTTAGTTCCTGAAGGAAAGCGAATTTCCTGACCATTTTCAATAGGGATGGGAAGAAAGATTTTCCACGTATTACACACCAGTGGAAAGCAATCAAAGTTCAGTGCTGAAAAGGATCCAGAGAAAGAAAGGAAGACCATTTGCACCATCAATATGATAATTACTATGGTATACATCATTATATATAATTAAAAATGTAATTTTATCTACTTTAATTTCGTATATGATAATGTTCTCGATAAAATACATAGTTTAGGTAATAAAGCGAAGGCAATTGTTTCCTTGCACTTATTTATGCAACTTTAAAACGTTTAAGAATTTATTTAGGAGCGATTTGGTTATCGAAGCTAAAGACCTTCATAGTGATGTAGTGCCGTCAGTGCACCTCACGCGGTCTACTGTAGGCACTACTGGAGGTTCTTTGCAGCGTCCCTTCGACCCTTAGCTGCAACCGATACTATTTCTTTTACTGTACCTCTGGTTCATATCTTTATCTGCCATCTTTACTTTCCCCCACCCTCTCCTCCAAACAATTTCTCTCAATTTCTCATTCAGTGCTGAATGACCTCATAGGTTGGTCATTGGGCGTTTGCCCTTTGACCTAAATTTTTTATATACCATTACATCCCATTGGGAGCTAAAACACTGTATTCTATCATTTATTTTTTAAATAATTAAATCTGTTATCTCCAAAATACAGGGAGATCATGTGGTGGAAATTTAATTAATTGCCTAGAATTAATAAGTAATAATAATAATATACTAAAAATAATATCTTAACTTTAATTCATTGTTATTACGACTCCATATCGTCTCTGCATACAGAAAACCCCAAAAATCTTTTTAATTCTGCTGTTAGAAAACAACTGTCTGAGAATAATATTGCAACAATAATAGATGTGACCTCTTAATTCATACGTTACTAATCTATCTGTGTAATAAACTTTGCGAGATGGACCTGATAGTCTCCACTACATAAATTTCAACACATATATGTATGTGTGTTTTTATAAATACCATTGCAATACTATATTGCATTTTATGATGTGGAGACTGGCAGCAGGTCCGTCTCACGGAGATTATCATTTCTACCTCATACAAGCGGGATGGGGGTAACACGATAAGCTGGAATGAGGTCAAGCTGTTTTTCAAAGGGAAGATTTTAAAAGCGTCCATCATCAGTCGAACTAAGGATATCATCGGATATCACGGTTGAGTGCGTCCTTCAAAAGAGACCTGAACAGCATAAAAAAAAAAAATTCTATACGATCTGCGGAAGATGATAGTGCAGACTGCTTCATTTTAATAGCGAATATCGCACGCTATTAGTTAATTAGGGTCTAAAAAATGATCCATCAGGAAATCAGAAGATTACTTTTCCTGTTTTGATAATTAGTTTGGGTTCTGAAGAATTGATCCATCAGGAATCCATAGAGTAAGTTTCCTGTTTTGATAATTAGTTGGGTTCTAAAAAAATTGATCCATCAGGAAACCAAACATTACTTTTAATCTATTATTTTTTCTTAATCAGATGTAATCATAATTTTTGCTAAGGACTTTTTTTTCGACGTTCAGTTAATTTTAAACGTATTTTGATTTTACCATAGTTATTTCTTTATTTTTTTACTGATGTTCATTCTGACATTGTCAGGACTAAAAATGTAAAATATCACTGAGGAGAGAGAGAGAGTATTAAGTTATCATGGGAACAAGGATAGAAATACCTCTTTGATGTCCATAATAATCAATGGATTATTCACGGTAATAAGATGTTTGTATGGGCTCTCGGTATCCACAAACACAAAATCAGTTTAATTAACACGCTTCAGTGGCATGGTCAGTATGGTCTTGGCCTGCCACGTCGATGGCCGCTAGTTCGATTCTCGGAAATTCCACTGAGGAGTTAGAGATGTGTATTTCTGGTGATAGAAGTTCACTCTCGACGTGGTTCGGAAACGTCACGTAAAGCCGTTGTCCACTCTCGACGTGGCTCGGAAAGTCACGTAAAGCCGTTGGTCCCGTTGCTGAATAACCACTGGTTCCATGCACGTAAAAAACACTTTACAAACTACCAAAACCAAACTCAAGAAGAAACATGCTTAACTATAGTGAATGTCCCCATCTATTCAGATTCACCTATAAGCCAAAAAAAAAAATAAATAAAAAAAAAAAAAAGTCATTCCATAAGATAAAAGCAAATCTTATCTGCATGCATTAAATGTACCCTGTAGGTACCCGCAGCATCCTACAACGATGCCCTTTCAGAACAAACAAGGTCACAAGGTCAAAATCAATGAGACTTTTGGGATATAAACTTGTGATTATGTAAAATGTTCTGATATATGACGCAATTTCTTTTAACCATATTTTTTTTTAGTATAGACAGGATACTCAAGATATCAGTTTCCTCTCTAAAATCATTTTTGAAAAATTGTAAATATTTATTTGCTTTTTTTTATGTGAAAAACACATTCAGTATTATTCATTGCGTAAATGTAAACTCTTGTATATTCTTTTCTTCTGAGGTCAAGTTATTTATAACAAGTACACAATAATATTGTGTGTAATACTTTTCGCTTTGTTGATATGACACTTCCACAGTGAAGTTGATGAAGACAGCTTAGTATTTACGCTGTCTTTGGACTTTGGACTTTGGTAATGATCGTAATTGAGTCATTAGATCGTATCGCTCTTGCCAACATACTCCTAATAGTTTTTCTTTCCAGAATCATGCACCAAGTTTATGTAGTACATTATCGCCGGAGCCATTTGCAGCATTAGTCTATGCCTGAAAGCATACATTCCTGTCATTATGCTTGACGCTTGATCCTCTTGACGAGGACCACTTCTGAATTAGTTCTCGTTTGACAGTTTCTCTCTCTCTCTCTCTCTCTCTCTCTCTCTCTCTCTCTCTCTCTCTCTCTCTCTATGTGAAGCAAGGCAAACAAGAAGTTCGTTCATATCCTGATGTTCATCGCACCTCGTTTTTGTATGCGCTTGTTTCCGCCTTAAGCTGCTTCTGATAGCCGTAACCAGGTGCCCATAGTCGGCTAGTCCTTCCGATACTTTAGCAATATCAGTAGCAATTGCATTGGATTCCACGTAAACATCACCATTTGAAACAAACGCATGGTCGAGTTAACTTGTCATGTATGTACATGTTATCAGCGTGACTTCTTTTTTAAGGTTGATTAGATCATATTATTTTTTTTTCCGAAGCATCAGCATATATACCATCTACCTAATCTATCAACTCACAATGGGGCCATACCCACGAGCCTATAAAAGATGCTTGTCCCTCTGTTATCCTGTCAGAAGCTCTGTATCCTCTACATGAGGACATAGCTAAACGACGCCTGACTCTCCATGAAACAGTGATTTAAAATGTCGCCCACATCAGGATGCCTAAGAGATTTCAATGGAAACTGAGCTGGATAAAAAAAAAAATGTTTGTTTGCGGTGTCGTAGTCGTTAATGCTGTTCTCTTTTTATCTCCAGTCATTCAGACCTCTCGTGACCTGAAGATTGTATGTTTTTCATTGAACTGCGAAGTCTTTTAGAAAATATTGTCTTCAGTAGTGGAACTATCAGGGACAGAGAGTTAAATATGAACATAATAAATTTTGTATTCATGATCAATGACCTATGAGTCACCTTTTGTGTGCTGGGGACAATATGCTATGCTGTAGTACTCCATGAAGTATAGAAATCCTATAACCTACAGGAAAAATTCCACAAAAACTGCGTTTTCCAGATTACAATTATAGGTCAAGGACAACCTTGACTATAATTGTAATCTGGGAATGCAGTTTTTGTTCGTTTTGCCTTTTCTCTCCCGATGTTGCCACTATTGTTTTTAGTGATTTCCAATCTGTTACTTCGGCTGCATTAGTATTACCTCAGGGTCGGTATTTTATGCCGCGTAAACACATAATGTCTTCAGTTTTTATGTTAAGAAATATTTTAAAATGGACTGTTAACGTATTTTGTGTATTTATGGTAATCTCACGAGTGCTTCTACAAACACCCCCTTTGTCACAAACATTGCTTTGATGGTGCATTTATGGATGAAGATATGACAGGAAACAGGAAAGTGTTGATGATATTGTCCATAGAAAATATTCAGCTACCCTTTATTGATAACATTTGCATTGTATTGTTATTTTTAAATAAGCCTTTTCGGCAAGCAGAAGTTGTCTGGAAAGTTGCAGGGATCCTTTTGCACTTGAATGTTTGTTTGAAAGTGTTCAGATATGGATAGGGCGTAAGTTTTCAACAAACGGCCTCCTCTTGTGGAAAGTGGAAGTCTCATGTGTTCGCTGCCTTCATGATATTTTAGAGAAAAAAATAAATTTCTTATTAAGTAAAATATCTTTATTAACTACAACTTGAACTGCAGGTAAAGATGAATTTTTTCAATAACCACGAAATTCAAAAACTAAGCACACGCTTTTCGTTTTTCGGGATAATTTTTTTCAAATATACAATGAAATTGGTCAAGAAATCTATAGAAAGTCTTGGCTTCACCTATCAGATTTGATGCGAACATCCCTTACGGGCGTTTAATGATTGCAGATTCAAGTATGGAATTGCCCTAAAAGCATTTTACTTTAACCAGACAATCTTGTCTTCAAACTGTTAATTAACAAGACAATAGTGTCTACAAACTGTGAATTAATTAGATAATCTTGCCTTCAAAGTGTGATTAACCAGATAATCTTGCCTTCAAAGTGTGAATTAGCCAGATAATCTTGTCTTCAAACTGTGAATTATCCAGATAATCTTGTCTTCAAACTGTGTATTAGCCAGATAATCTTGTCTTCAAACTGTGAATTATCCAGATAATCCAGTCTTCAAACTGTTAATTAACCAGATAATCTTCTTTTCAAACTGTGAATTAACCAGATAATCTTGTCTTCAAACTGTGAATTACCCAGATAATCTTGTCTTCAAACTGTGAATTAGCCAGATAATCTTGTCTTCAAACTGTGAATTATCCAGACAATCTTGTCTTCAAACTGTGAATTAACCAGATAATATTGGCTCCAATCTGTGAATTAACCAGATAATCTTCAAACTGTAAATAGCATCATTATGGTTCACAGTCAGTCTTGCGTAATAAGGTGTCTGGCTTGTGCATTTATCTTCCTTTGTTGTGGCCCACCAGTAACCAAACGTGTATAATTCACTGCTTAGATTATCAGAATCACAATCAATTTCATAAAAAGACAGAAGGACATGTTTCTCTTCAAA
Source organism: Macrobrachium nipponense (assembly GCF_015104395.2). Lineage (NCBI taxonomy): Eukaryota > Metazoa > Arthropoda > Malacostraca > Decapoda > Palaemonidae > Macrobrachium > Macrobrachium nipponense. The sequence continues at coordinate 1,572,912 of NC_087201.1, forward strand.
CAGTTGATAACACAAATCAATTTAGTTGTTATATTAAGAACTGCTACCAAGGTAATATTAAGTGGCATTACCTCGAGACTGCTCCCTTTGAAGTGGCAATGCTTTGTGAATAGAATACACCCTATGCCCAGGCAGGAACACTTAATGGATGGTTGTGAATTCCTTGGGAAAGGAAATTCCCACTACAATCAGATTAGCCTCCCGTCCTTGAAACCAACAGTAGTTATACAACCCAGCTGAGCCTAAATACTTATGACTGCTACATATGAAGTAGTAAAGTGGTACCTACAGCCTGAATATTGCTGCCTAAGGAAGTACTAATGGTTCGGGATATCCGAAGGTAGAGGAGTGTATAGTAAAGGGTTGGGGACCCCTGGAAGGAGAATGCACAACATTAAATGTTTGATAAGCATTTGCTCATGAAACCGATGGCAATCAAACATTCAGCACACCAGGAAGCCACTATAAGACAATAGCATCCTCCCCATGTGTGATATCACAAAAAAGTAAAGTAGCTTTGAATATGCATGAGCGCAATGCAGAAAAGTACGTGTGAAACTTGATTTGTATACATAAAAAATGACGTTTCAGCATTTAGTGAAACAAGGGTCAAATAGCAGAGCATGGAAAATGGGATAGACAGATTTACTGTTTCTGGGGTAAATTAAACATGCAAATTTAAGGGGGTTAGAATTTAATTTCAGTAAGATACTGGGACAGGTGGCCAGTTTGAGGATTTTTTGGGCAAGATGGAGTGTGGCAGTAGAACTAATTGTGGAACTGATTTTATAACAAGGCCTATGAGGGTTAAAGGACAAAAGTATAAGAGAAATTTTTGGCGAAACTAAGGCCCTGTCCACATAAGTGGGCAGCGTCCGAAGGGTAAACACTGTTCCCATAACCCATTCCACTATGCTGACTGACCAAGTATGGAGCCATAACGATGCGTTTGTCTGGTAACACCGCTTCAGAAGCAAGAGAAAATATAAACAGCTGGAAGTGCCCGACGGGCATGCCCGCTAGTGTGTACAGGCCATATCTCTGTCTCTAGCTGAGTTTGTAGGATAAGAAGTGAGGTCATGCTATGTATGAATTTAATAGTGGGAATGGAATGGAGAAACTGGATTAAGTGGCAGAAAAGGGAATCTTTTCTCAGCTGTTTTTGGAAACCGAGTTTGAATGTTGTAAAAAGCATGGTATCCAACAGGGAATTCATTTAAGTGTACTTGAAAAAAATAAATAAATAAAAAGAGCTGGCTCGGTCTCTGGAAGACAGAATTGAATATACTCGTGAGAGGAGTGGCTGGAGGTTAATCAAGTCATTACTTGAGTGAAGCTCAAGATAAAGTTGATGACAGTTTAACGTTGCAGTGAAGAAGGCATGCAAAAGTAAGCAAGGAATGTCCAAAAAGGAAGAAACCGAGAATATATATGTATGTGTGTGTGTACGTTCGTGTTTGTATGTATGTATGAATGTATATATGTGTGTATAGAGTCATCAGTACATATCGTGGAGGCTGGAATGTCATGTCCCTCCCCTTCGCCATTTGAAGACTTTCGAATCTTATATCCTTGTAAGAATGCCATTACTTTCCTATCTCGGAATCGCTCATAGTATGAACGGGCAAGTCCATTTATTTGTGGAGAAGGGTGTACGAACTCACCTGGACTTCCTACAGCTGTAATGTTCTGGAAGTTGAAGTTGAATATGTTTTGCAATCGCAATATATTGAGATCACTAAAAATTTATGATTTAAGTAAGGTGGAGATAAATAGAATGCCCTTCGAGACACTAAAAGACTGGACAAAAATATGAGTAAGTTCTGATATTTCAAGAGATCTATTACTGAAACTTGACAAAAACTGATGCGAGAGTTGTATTGATTTTTAATGCAGTTATCAGACAGTAGGATAACTTATTATTCTACTTTTATGAGGTTATGTTTATTTGCTCATCAATTTGAGAAGAGATTAAAAAAAAAATCCTTGTCAGTCAAATAATATATCGGGGAATAGTCCATAAACAATAAAAACATTGCTTACTTTACATTAAAAATTCTCATTTTAGATGAGTTAACTAGAAATTTTTTATATTTTTGTTTGAACTAATAGCTGTTTACAATCTTGGAACGTCCATTTTATAACTTTTTCTGATACCTTTCTCATACCCAACCCTTCATAGCTGGGTATTCATTATACGCTATCAAACCATGTCATTAAGATTACATTTTCATTAGCACGTCCATTAGAACTGTCTCGGTATGATGGCCTTGCTAATTGCCAAAGAGAGGTATTCCTCCCCGAGAACGTCAAGGCGTCCATCATTAATGTCAAGGATTCTTGTCTTAGCGGATCCCCTCAGAAAATTGCGGAGTTATAATAATTCTCTTCGGTTGTTTCATATTTAACCTGCTGTAGTTTTTTTTCAATTAATAAGATATTGTTTTTTTTTATCTCATCATCCTCACTTCAATGGGTGGTTTTTATAGTGTGAGGTACGGTTGCATCCTGCCTCCTTAGGAGTCCATCACTTTTCTCACTGTGTGCACTGTTTCTAGTAGCACACTCTTCGGTATGAGTCCTAGAGCATACTTCGGCATCTAGTTTTTCCAGGTTCCTTTTCAGGGATTGGACTTAGTGGTTTTCCTAATGATTATGGGTACAATTTCCTCTGGCATATCCTAAATCCTTCTTATTTATATTTTCAGATCTAGACATTTGCCATGCTGTCTCTTTCCTTTTCATCTACTCTGGAGTCCCATGATATTTCGACATCAATGAGTGATAATTTCTTCTTTATTTTGTCAAACAGAGTCTTTGCCTGATCCTTTTGTTTTCTATCACTCTCTCAGGTTGTTGTTCGTACCACTTATTAATACTGCAAGATAGCTGGTGTTTCTCCATAATTTTCCATGGAGGGCTTTTGCTACTGAATCATGCCTCTTTTTATACTAGTTCTTTGCAAGTGCCAGACATTCCATTGCTATGTGGATTATGGTCTTTTCTTTCATATCATGGTTCCTGCATATGGTTGACATGTTATTTCCATCTCTGGTTCTTAGGGCCGCTATTAGCATTCCTGCTGTTTCCATCTTGAGTTCTCTTTCTGTAGCCATTGCCATGTTCATCACTTGCCAGTTCTTTAGTCCATTCCATGTACCGTCTGTGCATTTGTTTGTTGTGCTATTTCTCTGTTTGTCATTCTCCTGTCTCTGTATATTTCAGGGTCTACATCTACTTTTATCAGTCCTTCTTCCATGCACTCAGTAGCCACTTGTTTTCAATGGTTTTCAAATATTGCCCGGTGCTCTGCTCCCAATGTTGACACAGTCCTCTGTGCTTAATAGACCTTTCCCTCATTCCTTTCGTATTATGTATAGTCTGTCTGAATATGCTCTTGGGTCTAGTGCTTTCTGTATTGTCTTGTGTTTCTTAGTTTTCTGGTCTATGCTGCAGAGTTCAGCCTTCATCCACTCCACTGCTCCTACAGTGTATCTGATTACTGGTACTGCCCATAGTGTTTATAGCATACAGTGTTTAGGAGTTTTGACCTGAGTATCGCCTCAAGTCTCTTCAAATATTCTCCTTCCTTCTTACTATCCTTCATTACCATTTGACTATCAGCAGCTGTTCTTTAATGCCCCCTACACTTCTTCTGCAGCCTTTCTGTTGGTGTGGGGATGGTGTTTGCTTCATCTAGGTAGTTGTATAACCTTTCACTGAGGATAGCTGTTAGTAATTTCCCACATTTTATTTTAGTGAGCAGGTGATAGGCCTCTAGTTACTTGCTATACATCCCTTGTACTAAGAATGTTCTCCCATGTGGTCATCCATTTGAAAGAGAGACCGCTGCCAACCAGGCCACACAAGTCTTGACTTGTGTCCCCTGATTGGCAGCGGTCTCGTCTTTCAGTTGTATATACATACACACACACACACACACACACACACACACACACACACACACACACACAATATATATATATATATATATATATATATATATATATATATATATATACTATATATTTATATATATAAATTTCTGACTCACATCAGGATCGAACCCAGGTCTTTCAATATGTTTACAATTACATCTGAATCAAAGTCGTAGGGTTATCAGACTTAATCTCCTTGGAGATGATCCTTCCCAAGCACAGCTTGAGATAATTTTGAGTTTTGGGAGCAGATCTGGTCCTATCATGATCCCGAGGACTGTACCATTCAGCAGTAGCACCCAATCTCTCGTCTGTATCATATAGAACAGGGTCTCTTAACTTTTTGATGACTCCAAACCCCCAGTGAATTTCCCAATTGGTTCTATACCCCTTTGCCTAAGTCCAGTTACTTCCTGGTTGTTGACAGTATAACAACTCTTGACCTACTGATCATGTCAGGTTGTATTGTCACCAGTATTGAGTGAAAAATGTCAAGTCCATCGGGCGAAGTGAACAGGTCGAAAATTGAGTTGCAAGATTTGAACAAGACAAACAAACAAACAGACAAAAAAGCAAGCTAAATAAAGGGGTATAATAAAAACAAATACATTAAAACAATTACATCTTATAACAATGCAATTGATAATTTTTGTTTTTCAAAATCTGGTTTACAAAGAAATGGTCGTTATCAATCCATTCAGCTGCTGACGCTTACAATAAAAAAAAAGGCCGTGAAAGTAAAGAAAAAAAAAAAAGAATGCTAAAAGTCACATATATCCAGGTAAATTAATTGAGTGGGTAAAATATGAAAGTTCCAACTCCTGCAGTTTGTGGAATAATTGAATCCAGTATTCTGCACCATATCATATCCGGGATAAAATTAGGAAACTCCAGAATAGCCACAAACTCCCCTGCGAATTCAACCTTCATTCACACAGACCTCGAGGCCCCAGAGAGAATACCGAGTTTACTACAGGGAACGCGGGGCAAATAACGTCCATTTCCATCTTATTTCCCATGAAAATTAGACTAGACTTGTCGTGGGCGTTAAAATCCTACGGTATATATCTGGCATGCAGTTCATTTTATCACCACAAACTTCTATTTTCAACGTTGTATAGCCATTTCGGAGCAATAGAAACTTTCAACATACCCCCCCCACCCCCCCGAGGTAATTACGTTGTCTCTGTGAATAGTTAAGGAATCGAATACTATGGATCACTATTAGAAGTTTTCAGATACAAACAAGAACGGGAGTGTGTGTTACGAAGCAGGTTGTCTTAATAGCTTGGTTATAACATTCTCGTTGTTGCAAAGACGTGGTTATTGTTTGATGTACTGAATTCAGGATATATGTATGAATGTATATATATATATATATATATATATATATATATATATATATATATATATATATATATATATATATATATATATATAGAGAGAGAGAGAGAGAGTATTATTATTATTATTATTATTATTATTATTATTATTATTATATTATTATTATTATTATTATTGTTGTTGTTGTTGTTGTTGTTGCTCGTGTTATAATTGCTATTGTCATTATTTTGCAAAATCGAAATCCAAAATCATGAAAGCGCATTGAATTTCTTTGCATGTTGATTCTCCAGATCAACATTTCAGGATACAGGATACTAGGCTTAAATATCTGCATTGGATAATTTTTTTTAACCTTTTTTTCTACGGTAAAGTTTGGTCAATTGAGAAACCTTTATATACGAAGCGAGGCCATTTAATATTGACCAGTTTTAGAACCTGACGTTTACAATATAAATTTCTTTATTTTAAAGAACTCAATGGGAAATAAGCAGTTCCTACATGCGGCCTTTTTACTACTTGGGACACGAGGAGGATTTTTTCTTTTTTTTCTGCGCTGGAGAGAGAGAGGACTTCTGGGAAGCTATTTGATAGCAATCACTCATTCTTGCATAGACTCAATATTTGAATGTATACATCCTCTATGAAAGAATCAGAAGAAAATTTTAGGGAATATTACGATATCGGTGAAGTGTTGAATATTTTAGAGGAATATTATTACGTCCAGGACTTGGGTGTGCTTTGTACAAGGTCTTGTAATTTGCTTGGCACTTTCATGCGTGAAGAAAAAAAAACACTGACAATGAAGGCAGACAAAAATATTCAAAGCGAAAACATGTATAATGGATTATCAAACTTCGAAATAAGAAGAAAAATAGTGAAAGAAAGCCCAATGTACAAGAGCGCTATTACCTTGAATAGTGATACGCTTGGCAGGAAATATGAGGTTCGTTATCAGCAAGGGACCGAAGTTACGTCTTTACAATCGGAATTGAAAGTGTTATCAGGCTTTGAAAACAATGAGATTTATTAATGTATCTGATACAAATGTAGTCAATTGCACCTATCTGCTTAAGGAACACAGCCTGGAAACAACATTAGTTAAAAAAATAAAAAAATAAAAACTAGTAAGACGCTCGAGTAATAGACGGGATAAAGCTTTTTTTTTTTTTCTGTGTGTACCTGAAGACTTCTTCATAGAATTATAAACGTTTGTGGACGTATCTAAGCTTTTAAGTTTCCTCAATTCTAAAAAGCCCTTTAAAGTCAGCCGTAGAGTCAATTTGAATCATTTTTTAAAATCAGATTTTTCCGGAACTACTAAACGAACACACTATAGCGCTTTATGTTCCCCCATTTTGGATTCCTTTATGATCTTGGATAAGGCCCATAATTTTACCTTAATAAGGAAAACATCCTTGTGTGGGGTTTAATGGCAATCATAAAACAAATAACGACCCAATAAAGAACAGAAACCTCCTCAGCCTTTCTGCCTCGGGCGAGACTGAATTTATCAGAGAGAATTTCGAAAACATAATATGGCAGTGAATGCTTTCCTCGTCTATCCTCCTCACACTCAGACCGCTCGCTATTCTTCGTTCATTTTAATTAACCTCCCTCCTGCTTACACGAAACAGGCATAATAATTGTGTGGAACGAAAATGGATCTCACTTTTGCAGGCGTCACCTAAGATAGTAATGGCATTGAAAATTTGTTGCCTTTTCGTGAGGTCAGTTTACTTTCGTCTGTGTTAAAAATACACTTTCGATATATATATATACTGTATATATATATATATATATATATATATATATATATATATATATATTATATATATATATATATATATATGTGTGTGTGTGTGTGTGTGTGTGTGTGTGTGTGTGTGTGTGTACATAAACATCTTAATATGTTAGAAAAACAAGCAAAAATGTACCGAAATTTCTTCGGAGCAATCGAGTTTGCTGTACATCGTATAATCAAGGCCTCCGAAAACAGATCTACCTTTCTGTGGTCTCAGTATAATGCTGATTGAGCTGCGGTCCATGTAACTTTAACCGTGGCCTAGTGGTGGCCTGGCCTATATTTTTGCCAGATGCACGATTATGGCTAACTTTAACTTCAAGTATAAATAAAAAAAAACTATTAAGGCTAGAGGGCTGCAATTTGGTACGTATGATGATCAGGGGGTGGATGTCTAGCATACCAATTTGTATCCCTCTAGCCTCAGTTGTTTTTAAGATCTGAAGGCGGACAGAAAAAGTGCGGACGACAGACAAAGAAGGCACAATAGCTTTCTTTTCAGAAAAATAAACGTAAATGAAAAGAACCTTTGTCGTTTGAGAACCTGAACCGGTTTTTCTTTTTGCCAAGAGTACAAAGATGGACCCCCTACAAGTAGAAACTTTTAGGAGAAACTTATGTCTTCCTTAGTCCAAGTTGTCCCTGCGAAGGACCCACCGCCCCCCATGGAGGAGACTTTCAACATAACGACAACCTTTAGCTGGAAGACGTAGTGGAAGGAATCCCAATGGATCCATCTCAGGGCCATCCCCATTGAGTAAGGGCGGCCTCTGAAGAATGATCTGAGGGAAGGTGCTCACGTGGAGATATACATAACGTTTACTCAATGAAAACCATTTTGTCCATTTTCAATAGTGCGTTCTTCGAGTACACAGGCGGCCACCTTCAACGTTAGCTTGAAGGGTCTGTATATATATATATATATATATATATATATATATATATATATATTATATATATATATATATATATATATTATCGCCTAATAAAAATTCCTCTTGGGTTAAGCATATATGAAAATATATTAATTCCGAGGTAGAGTGAATTAGATATTAAAGGACATTTGTAGCTCGATGAATATATATATATATATATATATATATATATATATATATATATATATATATATATATATATATATATATGTATATATATATATATATATATATATATATATATATATATATATACATATATATATATATATATATATATATATATATACTATATATATATATATATATATATAGATATATATATATACTATATATATATATGTATATATATATATATATATATATATATATATATATATATATATATATATATATATATATATATATATCTATATATATCTATTTATATATATATATATACATATTATATATGTATATATATAGGCTATATATATATATATATTATATATATATATATATTAAATATAATATAGTATATATATTATATATATATATATATATATATTATATATTATATATTGATAATATATATATATTATATATATATTATATATATATATATATATATATAATATATATATATATATATATATATATATATATATATATATAATTATATAATATATATATATATATTATATATAATATATATTATATTATATATACATAATGTGTGTGTGCTTGATGAACACGAACGTCACCAAAGTATTATAAAGTATACTTTGTCGTTGGCATTTTTCAATGATCTAATACGAGTCTCTGATGTCAAAATTCCCCTCACAACGAGGTAGTTTTATCTATACTTATTTGCACATTCACTTTCGATTATGTAAAAAAGAAGTGTGAATCTTCTACACTTTCTTTAGAATTTAAACCTCTTTCCTCTTGCCATCTTCTTACAAAGTGAGAGAGAGAGAGAGAGAGAGGTGAAACTGGTGACAAAACTCGAGATATAGACTTGTGATCATCGTAACAGACTCATTAGGAGGCATCACCGCGATCTTTAGTCTAATTGGCACTTCCTGAAATCTTCCCCTTCGACTCGTTCGATGTCTAATTGGATCTCCTCTTGTCATCGATGCCATCAGAACAACAGCTTTCCAGTCTGTCGGACCCGGAACTACGTGATCTTTGCCCAAATCGTCTGCGCTGCTTTGGCACCATTCTAGCGAGCGGTCGATGTTTCAAGGAAACTTGAAAATACTGACGATCAGGATCTCAATTTTACGAGTACTTGTTCATTACACAAATAGTGGTTTTGGTGCACAATCTGCGATGAATGCTCCAAGTTTGTCTTACCGAAGCACTGTTCCTGACACACCCTTGGCTTGATTGTTTGTTTGTATTGTTTGTATGGTGTTTTTACGTTGCATCGAACCAGTGGTTATTCAGCAATGGGACCAACGGCTTTACGTGACTTCCGAACCACGTCGAGAGTGAACTTCTATCACCAGAAATACATATCTCTCACTCCTCAATGGAATGACCGAGAATCGACCACACAGGTGGGACGTAAACACCATACTAACCACGCCACTGAGGCGCTTACACCCTTGGCTTGATACAAACAAGTTCGAAATACCTTCAACATAGATCGAAGTCTTCTTCCTTTTGTAATCCTCTTCCTAACTTCTCCCCACAGACGACAACAACTTTTTTATTAGATTTCTCCATTAATATGAAAGGCTTCAGAACGTTCAATCACACAGAACATTTATGCATAAAAGATAATGCTAACTAGTTTCATCTTCCACTTTCAAAGCAAGTTGATTGCAACTTCTCGTAACTTCCTTTAATTATTATTATGTCAGTCTATACCAGTTTCCATCATTTTCAGACAAATCGTCAGTAATATGAACAAAATAGGCTGCGTCCTTGTTTTCATTTTATTGTTAATTGATTTAATGAATTGTCCAGTTTCATTCGTGGGTTAAAGGTACCTATTTATATTCTTTTCGGCATTGGGACGGATCGTGTAAATGTAAATCCAGCTCTAGCATTCTGAGTGTATGTCTCTCTCAATACGAACCTCTGATGTTTTTGTATTTTGTTTGTAACACTTTTTGTTCTTTTCATTTGGTTGGGGGAGGGGGCGCCGGTGGGGGGCCGGGGGACGTTCAGTAGAAGGGGTGTTGTACCCTTGGAAATATTATTTTAAGAAAATGTAGAAACTTTCTCAATAGATTGCTTAGATATGCAATGTAATTACTGGCGAGGACTTTGGTACAGGTGAAGAGAAACGTTACAGATAAGAAAATTAAGTAAGTAATCAAGTAAGCAAATAAAGAGGAGAAGAAATGTTTTTTTTTCGGGATGGGTAACTTTACCTTTCGTACTCGATAGAAGATTTTATGAAAAAACAATAACTCACAAAAAATTTCCGTTCTTTAAATGAAGGTGCTTGAAGTAAAATCATAATCTGATAAAGTAAATACGTATTTATTAAATAACTTTGTCTTGTTACATTCACCTGCCAGTTCTTTGCTGAATAATTGATTGTTTGTAGATATTTCTTAACTAACTGTCAAACAAAAGACTCATAAATTAAGCTAGAATCTTTTAATATAAAGAGCTTTTTAAATCTTAGAATTAAAGTTCAAGGGTTGTCATACAATATACTAACAAGATAAGAAAACAATGCGTGATCCGACCTCCAGCTTATTCGGGACCCGTGCACGATTTTCCCCTTAAGCATAATTTGTAAATAATATATTCCTAACTTATCGTGAAGTGGTCTTCGTAATTAGCACTCATATTTAGTATCATGCTAACAACAAGGATAAAAAAAGGACACAAATTAAAGATATAAATGGATACACAAAGTAACTGAACAGAAACATATCCTCTAAATTCAGTGCATCAAATAGATTAACACATACTAAAATTTATGGCCAAACAGAACTTTGTTTACCAACGAAAATCTAAACAATATGTTGTATTTTACTGGAAATAATTGTTCTGTACTGCTTAACATGCAAATTATTTATCTTTTACATTTTTATTCTAATAAATAAATCATAAATGTCCTAACCTAAAAGTTCTGTATCTTTAACTCCAACATTATTTTCAGTTATTCCCATAGACCTTTCCTAGCGGCCCCCCCCCCCCCCAAACAAGAACAACAACAAAGTAGTTAGTAGTTTACTCCACGAGTAAGCGAAAATCATCGCATGTTATGATATCAGTCATTAAATTGCTTGGCACGTATCTTAATGACAAAATCAATCTCGTAGGTTATTTTATGGCGGAGAGGCCACCCTATTGTGGGGGGGTGGGGAAGGGTTAAGTGGGGCCCAGACGTATAAGAATGTATTTGTAGCTGGAGGAGGACACAATGTTTGGATACGTGTATATGGTAATTCATCCATTTCGAATATCCAACAGCCTACGCATCTACATCATTCTGCATTTAGGAATTTTTCCATTACTTGGCTTCGAACCAACTGCTTGTGCGCCTCCTCAACCTCTCTTCACCCATCCCTACCATCACCACCCCGTCCTTCCATTTGCCACCCCCCCCCCTTCCCCTCCCCTTCTCGTGAATTGTCCTGAGATCTTCACTGTAAAACAGATTTACGAGAGAAACATTCATCTTCATTAGGAGATGCAAGAGGACTGCATTCCAAATTTACAGTTAAGTGAGAAATATATTATTATTAAAAAAAATAGTAATTAAAGCCTCATAATTTTGAAAGCGCCGAAAATTATAAGAGAATTCATATCAACTGAAATGTAAACAAAAATAATAATAATAAACCATCATAAATACTTTTTATTAATTAAAGTAAATAAAGGGAAATTATGTATTTGCTTCGGTGCTAAATCATCACATGATAATAATGTTGGAAATTTAAAAAAAAGAAACGATGTAAATATAACTGTTAGTTGGTGACTATTTGTCTGTCCGTCCGCACTTTTTCTGTCCGCCCTCAAATTAAAAACTACTGATGCCAGAGAGCTGCAAATTGGTATGTTGATCATCCACCCTCCAATCATTAAACATGCTAAATTGCAGCGCTCTAGCCTCAATAGTGTTTATTTTATTTAGTGTTAATCCAACTTCTTGGTTTCTAAGAGCATGATACACTTAGAAGCACGTCTCTCTCTCTCTCTCTCTCTCTCTCTCTCTCTCTCTCTCTCTCTCTCTCTCTCTCTCTATATATATATATATCATATATATATATATATATTATATATATATATATATATATATATATATATGTGTGTGTGTGTGTGTGTGTGTGTGTGTGTATGTGTGTTTGTGTCTGTGAGTGCATTAAGCTACAAATGCCCTTTGATATCTAATTCGCTCTACCTCGGAATTGATATATTTTCATATAAGTTAACCCAAGAGGAATGTTTTTATTTGATAAGAAATTCGTCTGGGGAAAGAGCTTCTCTGTATGTCCTGAATTCTTGGGGTTCCGTGGTTCGAGCCCATGAGGCGACGAATTTCTTATGAACTAAATTCCCCTTCTGTTAAGATATAAGAAAATATGTTAATTCCTAGGTAGAGCGAATTGGATCTCAAAGGAAATTTGCAGCTTAATGCTTGTATATATGACATGATAAAATTCACACACACACACACACACACAAGATGCTTAGTTAGCAATAAAGCAGACACCGGTCAGGCTCTACAACAGTGTTCCATATCTCCCCGTGGTGTTTGATAATTTATTATATAAATATATATAATATATATATATATATATATATATATATATATATATATATATATATTATATATGTGTGTGTGTGTATATATATATAAAATATATATATATATATATATATATATATATATATATATATATATATATATACATACATACATATATATAGTATGTATGGTGAGTGCTGGAATGGGAAAAATGGAATTGTGGAGCGATTGGAACCGACATTGATGGAAATGAAATGCAAAAGAAGGCTTTGCATCCACTTGCATCAAACTTCCAAGATTCATCATCATCAATATCACCATCTTCGGCATTTTATTGAGACAAGAGAGACGGCGAAATGCATGCCAAAGTATATGGATACCTTTTGAACTTCCAATCGATTTAAACATCTAAAACCGACGCCAACCAAAATGCCTATATCCATAAGAGTAACCTTTCTTTTTCTCTGCATCAATGATGCATCTGCGTAACTGACGTACAGTTCTTACGTACATAATCACCTCATCAAAATAGAGGTTTCATCGGTCTCTAAGTCTTCAGTAAACCTATGCGATGGCATTTATTTTTATGGAAATTGACGAATTGCAGTCAGAGGGTGATTATATACGTAAGAACTGTACGTCAGTTACGCAGATGCGTCATTGATGCAGAGAAAAAGAAAGGTCTACTCTTATTGGTATAGGCATTTTGATTGGCGTCGGTTTTAGATTTTGAAATCGATTGGAAGTTCAAAAGGTATCCATATACTTTGGCATGCATTTCGCCGTCTCTTCTTGTCTCAGTAAAATGCGGACGATGGTGATATTGATGATGATGAATCTTGGAAGTCTGATGCAATTGGATGCAAATCCTTCTTTTGCATTTCATTTTCATCAATGTCGGTTCCAGTCGCTCCCCAATTCCATTTTCCCATTCCAGCACTCACCGCCTTCCATCTGCTCTTCATGACGAAATAGACTGACGAATTCTCGGTGTGGCGAGTGGAGCTAGAGAACAGATGCTTCAAAAATAAAAAATGAAAGAAATAATAGAAAACTGCCAGGACTTATTGGGATTTCCATCGCTAATTTATTGGAAGATTTTTGTTTCTTTTAGACAGAAATCTTTTATATTTATTTATTTGTTCATTTTTTTTACGTTCCATGAAAGCAAATATCAAAGTTATTCATTCTCTAGAGAGAACAATGACCAGATGTTACCTGCGTGGAGTGATGGAAGATTAGGAATTCATTTCAAGAGAATATCATCGAATGTAAAATTTCTCTTTGCTCCTGCGAGTCCATGTAAATTTTTTTTTTTTTTTTTTTGCCTTGACACACTTTTTGATCATTTATTCACGTCTGATGATGCGTTTATAGATGTTTTCATATGTTTCATTTTAATAATTTTTTTTTATAGTATTCACGGTCCAATTTCTCTTTTCGTATATATGATCAATCTTCCCATGAACACTGAAAAGTTTTTGTTATTTTTTACTTCTTCCTCCACTATCAAACCCATTTAGTGGAAAAAATTCTGCTAATTAAAAGAGTGCCGAGCCAGCTCCGAAGCTCAGGCCAAGATACCTTCATTCTACATACTTATTGCATCCCAGTGTTCAGTGAGGATTGTCCCAGTAGGACAAAAGCCAGCCCGAATACGGGGACAACAAATATATATAAATACACATTACGTTTTACTATGCTATACAGAATCATTAAATCATTGTAACTGAAATTTGGGTGATTAATAACTATTTTGCACATTTTTCAGTTATTTCATGCGAAAATTTCAGGGAAGTGGAAATATCCGAAATAGAGATTAGAACTTTTGTGAGTTAATAGCAGTTTGTTTGCATTGAAAGGCGATCGGTAAAATCAGTGTTACATTCCACATTTTGATTTCAAGAACATTTGGTAAACATCTTTTTTAACGCAAAGGGTAATTTGCCTAAACCCTAAAAGCCAGGGACCCAACGTCTGTCGCTGCATCTCATTTCAGAGCTGTCAGTGATCCAGAGGTGCGTATCTACTAATTAAGTTTTGCTTGATTGGCGCATTCATGTGATCTCTCTCGAACGACAACTGATGACGATGAAGAACAGCATCTAAGCATCGTCAGTGTGGTGGTCCCGAGTTTAAACCCAGATAAAAACAAGTATAAAATGCGCCGAAGTTTCTTCTGCGCAATCGACTTTTCTGTATACAGCTTATAACGCTGTACCAAACTCTCAGTCACGGCCCAAGAAACTCAGCCATATCCCATGAAACTCTCTCTCAGCCAGGGCCTAGTGGTGGCCTGTACAGCTGGCACCTATAGCAGTGCCAGATGCACGGTCACTATAACTTTAATTAGAATAAAAACTACAGAGGCTATATGGCCGCAATTTAAAATGTTTCATGAATAGAGGGGGGATGATCAACATACCAATTTTCAGCCCTCTAGCCTCAGTAGTTTGTAGGATCTGAGGGCGTACAGAAAAGACTGGATGGACAGACAAATAAAACTAAAAATATTGATTCTACTGACTAAGCACGATTTGACTGTCTCGGTGGCATGCTTATTTCTGAACTGTAACCGGGTATCGAGACCTTCCCTGAAAAAAGCAGGACACCATACTTAAACACTAATCATAAAAACTTCTTAAATTATAAATAATCTCATTATGTCTCCCATTCCAAAATTACCTGGAGGGTCTATCTTGGTAGTAACCTAACCTAACCCAGCCTGACCTAACCTAACCTAGGGGCCTTTCAAAAAAACACCGGGACTGGTGCAATTATAGTATACATCTAGGGATTATGCTTCCCGGTGAGGTAGGGAACGGTGGTTAGATGGAACGTATAGCCTTGCTAATCACTTCCTGGTTCTCCCTAACCTTAGCTTTGGTTGAGAGCAGAATTTGGAGCGGATCATTTTTGTAAATTCACGGTCCCTGGCATATTATGCATTTAACCTTGAAACTTCTCTGTCCTTGAACACTGATCTTGGGATTAGGAAATCTTTTAGGCGGGAAAAAATATTTGCTGTCTAGTTTCGTCAAAACTCTTTTCTCCAATGTTAGAATGGCATTAATTACGTCCCCCATATTGAGAAACAAGTTGCTTTTGTGCTACATAAATAATTTCAGTCGTCTTTCGACTCTGGCTCTTTAGCTGCATCTCTTATTAACCCATATGTGTCTCAGACAGAAATGACTGAAATACAGCTGTCAGTTGAGTGAGCATAACAGTCTTCATGAATTAAAGGACGCATACGAAGAGGAGCTGGATTGTTACTTAGGAAATAAGGAACTTTTACCCGTTGCACCTGGGGCAGATGTCCTCCATTAGCTGAACACGTACAGTCACTAGTTAAATGATTTCTTAGAAAAGAATTAGAATATTTCCATGTCCGTGCAGAGACATAAAACACTGACGTGAATCTTATCTGCGAAGAAACCAAGAAAAAATTAAAGATTAGATATTTTGCAATTACAGAATTAGAAAAAAAATTGAGAGATTAACGATGGTCTATTCAATCAAATGAATTGCAACCGACTCCGGATTAGGAAGTCCCCAGTGTACTATAAAACTGAAGTAAATTGTTCTCTAAATGACAGCTGATATGACGTGTCTTCTATTCTGTATGCATTAGCATTTTCGGTCTCGCTGCTCATATTTGTCATTAACGTTTGGGCGATATTAATCATTATTCTATTGGGATAGGTAAAAAATAAGCTATCGTATGAGAACAGTAAACAGCCTTTAGCTATTGAAATATATAATGAAGACACTGTCTAATTTTAAAATCAACCTAAGCTGTGAGTTGGGTGTTAACCTTAGCAAGAATGAAATCCTCCAATTAAGAAGCCACTGTGTTGCCAATAATTACTTCATCAAAGACGTCATCTTCGTCAAGGAAATTCAAGTATGAAGATGCGGTTCTTTGTGATTCCTGGGAACAGAAGTCATTAATCACAATGCATTGTCTCCTTGTGACCCATCTCCTCGTACAAGTACAGTAGATGAAAAACCTCAAACAAATTATGGCTGTATACGAAGCCAATGGACCAGAATGGTGAATAGGTCGTGGACATAGATAAGGGGAGACGGTAGGTATTGAAAGACTGCGTGATGATTTTAATTTGATTACAGATGCTGTTCTTGATTAACCTATTCACCCCAAGCTAAGCGCATACAATACCCTCGTTATTCGGTTGTATTGACGCATGCCACAACATTTGATTAGGCTGGCGGTTGCCTGCGCCTAAGTGTGCATTTGTGTGTGGAAGGAGCGACCACTCATTAAAAATGCACTTATGCTTGACGTTTCCTAACTATAAATTGCTTTAATTTCTCTTCTCTCCCTCTCTCTCGGACGGCCGGGGTTTCCTAGTATAATGTCAGCATGTGTATCATTTGATCTGTCTATCCTCAAATGTTTCACTAGCAAATACTTTTGAGTTCTCTCTCTCTCTCTCTCTCTCTCTCTCTCTCTCTCTCTCTCTCTCTCTCTCTCTCCTAATAGTCTGTCAAGTGCCATATGTAAACGGGATTGATGCTGACGCTGTTCCATCATCTTGGATGGAAGTTGCAAGCGGGTACAAATCGTCCTCTCATTCCGTCCCCATCAACGTCGTCTCTGTCTGACTCCAAATCCTCAATTTGCAGCGATTGTTTGTGGACGTTTGTGCATTTGTACGCGTCAAGAACTTGAGCAGGTAATGACTGCAATATGTTACCGAGACCATTGCCTGTGGTATCACTTCAACCGCATTGATGATGAATGGGAGATCTGCGAATCGTTCTTGGTGTGGAGAATAAATTATTCTGTCTGTGCGAAATGAATTTGCGGTTTGTTAAGGAACCGAAGTGATTCTTATAAGTAAAGGAAGAGAAAAAAGGTTGTGGAAGAAATATAAAAGAAATACAGGGAATGATTTCATTCAATTTTTTTTTCAAGAACCGTCTCTCGCTCAATGCTTCGTCTTTCCTATTATTTTCCTTATTCTGATTTTGGAATTAAGTTTTTTCATTCAGGTCAAACACCCGTAAGTATTGAGAGAGAGAGAGAGAGAGAGAGAGAGAGAGAGAGAGAGAGAGCATTTGGATTAGATACTTCTGTTTGTCCCGTTATTAAGTTTTTTACCTGAAAGCGTTTTGGAGTCAGTATTTAACCTATGGCATTGGAATCAAATATGTTTTGTAGCATTATTCTGCTACTGATTGCATATGCATTATTACGTTCATTTAGCACAATTAGCATTACAGACATTGTTATTAATCATTTTCATTGATACTGAAACGAATTAAGCTTTTTCCACTTATGTTTTTCAGCGAAAAATCCTTTCCAGGTGTCAGAGATAAAAGTATTGCAGTATCTACTGCAGTCATGAAATAATTGTTGCGTCAGTAAGCTTTTCACTTATTTGCACCTGTGCAGCGCTATATCCATAGCCTTATCAGGGTATATATCCTTATCATGTTAATAACCTTATCAGAGCAACACATTCAGCGCCTTTTATATACATTATCATTTGATGTTATATTCTCGCAATGCTTTCGTTCATTAAGAACCAAACTATTTATCTTTCCTAACTCTATGCATCCATTGTCATTCATTTTGTATCTCACGTTCCACTTTTCTCGCCATCGTCATCTTTGGGCAATGCCTTCGGTCGGAACTTACTACGCATTATGTGCACGAACATTAAGCTGTATTAGAAAGTACTCATAGTAGCATCAATCTTGAGATGGAGAAAATCATCCACATTTATGTATATTGATTGAAAAGGAGAATCGAACAATTCCCCGAAAACTTCCTGTACCGAGTAATCTTGGAAATAATATGGACACATACATAACTGCGGGATTGTTTCCCCGTTTAGTTGTATTTTCATAATGTACCGATTTATCCTACTTTAGCTGCTGCCAATCTTTGACCAGACTCAAACATCCTCCTTTTGATGTGTACCAACTGGACAGTATTGAGCATTTGATATTGTTAAGATGAGCATAATTTTTCTAGCATAATTAACCCCAAACCAAAGATGATCCTGCCACCAAGTGAACGTATATCTGCACTTCTGCAATCTGCAAAAGAGCTGTACAATTAGTATTGCAGTTCTCTGCGAAAACAAATATACTATCATTTCTTTTCCCCGTTGTTCATCTCTCACACGATATACTTGGCCTTACCTCCTCTGCTTAATACATGAAAAAAAAATGGTATTTGCAACTAATAGCTCTAGACAATAAGATTTCATATAATGCTAAATGCATTAGATTTTATTTTAACCTCGGGTATTCAGGAATTGTAAAAAGCACCAAAGTGTATTCATTCCATGAAATAAGCATTTACACTGGTCAAGCGTAAAATCACACAAACGTATAATATATGTATATATATATATATCAGATATATTATATATATATATATATGATATATATATATATATATATATATATACACACACACACATATATATTATATATATATATATATTATATATATATATGCATATATATATATATATATATTATATATATATATATATAATATATATATAATATATATATATATATATATATATATATATATATATTATACATATCTATATATACATATGAGATCTTTTTGCCCAGAGATGTCGGTTGCAAATATCATTTTCCTTTTATGTAATGAGCTTAAGAGGCACGGAGGCCAAGTATATTATGTGAGAGATGAACAACGGAAAAATAGATAAATGTATTGTTGTTTACGCAGAACTGATTGCAGAAGTGCAGATTTCCGTTCTTTTTGTGTCTAGTACCGTGGCAGAATAATCTTTGGTTTGGGGTCAATAATGCTAGAAAAATTGTGCCGATAGTAACAATATCAGATGTTCAATACTCTGCTCAGTTGGCAAACATCCAAGGTAGGCGCTTGAGAAAACTGGGGGGGGGGATGATATCATTATTCCATATCGACTCTTCTATTCTAATTATTTATTATTATATATTTTTTTTCAGCTTAAATGGCAGTTCTCCCACGCTGATTGCCCTTTCTGTTAAAGTTTACCAAACCGTTTTTTTCCTTCCTTGCTACGACGTTGAGGACCCATTGCGTTAAAGACTCCTCTGTTTAATCTATTTGTGCTGGGGTGTGGCTTTGCACGTACTTATGTGTACAGACAGACGAAGCACGTCAAGGATTGTCAGGAGTTAAAGCAGAATAAATCAAATTTTGCGTTGTTACTAGTGAGAATACAACATTTCATGAGCAGTAGGTCAACAGTGACCTCTTATGACCTTACAGAACCTCTCCCAGTATCTCAGGATTTGTGCAAAGTGAATAACTCTTCAGGTTTTTCATAGCTTCTTTGACTCGGTAGAAAACGTTAATACAATTACCGATTTTTCTAATCTTCTTTGCCTCGGTAGAATATTGTAGCTGCTAGCATATCACGTGCAATTTTGTTAGCTACGATCATTAATCGATTACAATGTATGTCAAGACCAAAGAGTATAAAATAAAAAGATTAAAGCAATCTCTAATTAAAAAGCAATAACAAATTTAGAAAATTAATTTTTAGACACACTAGGATTTCTAACAATTCATCATTTTTACAAAAATAAAAAATTGGGCGCCAAATATGGAAGAACATTCTGCAGAGAAAAAAAATATATTTTTCTTATTTCCTGCAGCATTCATGTTTGGCGCCAACGCTTTTATTTTTGGAGATATGATGTCTTCATAAAAAAGTATTTGTTTACTTTTCAGTGCAACTTTAATTAAAAGCATGTTTAAGATTCTTTTCTCATACTTTTTAATCTTGACAGAAATTGTACGTGAATTATGATTGCAGCTAACAAATTGAACGTGATATTAGAATCTATATCTTGTCGAGCCAAAGAAGGTAGAAAAAATTCGAAGAGTTATTCACTTCCGGGGGGGAAAGGTCACTACTGTAGGGTCCACTAGAGGTCACTTCTGACCTACAGATCATGTAACTTATTTTCACCCGATTGAGTAGCCATGCAAAATTCCAAATACCTTTTTCAGACCTTTTTATGTTCTTCCATAGACCTTTCTTAACATACCACCCCTCCCCCAACCCCAACAACCCCAACAAAACAACAACAACAAAGTAGAAAGTATGGAAAAGAGAAAGGAAGAAAGTGCACAGGTGAGATAATGTGAGGAAAAAATGCCAAGAGGAGGAGGAGGAGGAGACTATTGTAATACGCGCTGGACGGAAAGTGTGACGACTTTGGATATCATCGTTCACAGAATCGCAAGGTGCCTGCAGCTCTGTCAACCATTATTATTCTGGACCATAACTCTATTTCCTGGGTCGGGTTATCCTGGAAAAAAAAAAAAAAAAAAAAAAAAAAAAAAAAAATTAAAAAAAAAAATTCGTAGCAATGCACTGACTTAGAGAGGGTTTAGCAGGCAGATTTCTTGAAATATAAAAATAAATAAAAATGAAATATGACTTCATCTAGCCAAGGCTATTCAGTGTGTAAGGGAATATGGCTTTGAATCTTAATCCCAGTAGCGCTGGTTTTTAAATGCAAGGAAAACAGCAACACGCTCGAAGTTGAGCGGTTCTTCATTAACGGATTCGAGTTGGTAAGTCCATACTATACCAGGGTTCATAAATGGACAACGCATTTCCTTGTGTGAGAAGACACAGGCGATTATATTTGTAACTCCAAGATTATGTCGCATAATATTCATTTGTTTCTCACATGCCGGAGGCGAAAGAGAAGAAGAAATGATAAAGACAGTAGCAGACGCTTTTTTTTCCTTTTATTTTTTTTGCAGATTTCTTGGATTTTCGTCACAAAAACACACGGACCAACCATCTGACCAAGAGCAACCATCTGATCACGGTTAAGAATAGACACAGGATGCTAGACTTCAGTTCCTGCCTCTCCTCTGGATGAGGTCACGGTTTTCTCGTCCTTCTGGATTTGATGTTACTGAGGACCGAAATTAGGGGTCAGCTCCGCTTGAGTTATTCTAGGCTTCTGTTATTATGCTTTGCGTTCGTAATGCTTGGTTGGAATTATTATTATTATTATTATTATTATTATTATTATTATTATTATTATTATTTACTCAAAAACTGCAAATTAATTCACTTATATATATATATATATATATATATATATATATATATATATATATATATATATATATATATATATATGTAATCATAGATTTATATGCCTGTTTAAATTAGATGATTTTGTTTAAGCATAATAAAATTACCTTAATCCTAAAGCCGGGTTCATATGCTTCTTTTCATTTTGTATACTAGATATTATGGTAATTATACATATTTTTCATTAAACGAAATTACTCCCATTATCATACCTGAATAAGTGGTCTTTATGTACCAAACAACTCCAACAATTTTTAATTAATGAATGGATCTTAAAGCCTACGCTCTTGTTACGCTTGTAAAAGAGCTTTCATCTGATAGCATTTACTCTCTTCTTCTCCCTCTCACAGCCGCCCCCCCCCCCCCTCTCTCTCTCTCTCTCTCTCTCTCTCTCGCTCTCTCTTCTCTCCTCTCTCTCTCTCTCAGGAATATCGGAAGGGGCAATCATAAATATTGATATCCTTTTAACCGTCCATATTGGATATTCGTAGAAGACCAGATGGGTCGTATAAGATCCAGTGTGTTCCTATTATACTGAGGGTTATTCTCTAAGTAATCTTACCAATTTTCTGTATTTTTGGGTGGATTAAAATACCCCATTTCCCGCCTCTACTTTTGCTTCGAAATATTGTAAACAATGTTTGTTACAGCTAAAGAAAAGGGAAAAGGGTAGAATCCCTTGAACTTTGCTTGTGAAAGTGTTACAGATTTTTAAGAATGTTCGATTCTTATAAGATGTCCATACGATTTCTTCCATTCTATACCCAGATGAAAGCAGAGGGCTTCTGTTTAAAAGTTAACAAGCAAGTTATGGCAGTTCGATGATTCTGTCTGGAGGTTTATTGCTTTGATTGTCAGAGAATAAACTACAGTTCCGTTTTTGTCCTTTATTCTTCGCTGTAGTTTCGGAATTTTTTTTTTTTTTTTTATTCAGTAAACTAGAATAAGTGATTGTATCGGGC
The DNA here is from genome assembly GCF_015104395.2 of Macrobrachium nipponense. NCBI lineage: Eukaryota > Metazoa > Arthropoda > Malacostraca > Decapoda > Palaemonidae > Macrobrachium > Macrobrachium nipponense. The sequence goes on from NC_087201.1 coordinate 1,595,728, forward strand.
TTACTTTTCTTTGTGACGATTTTTTTTATTTAGTTGAAATATCGTCAAGGCTATCATACCATAATCAATTGCAGAATAATTGCAATGAAATAACTAAAAGTAAAATTTTTCTTTTGCATTGATATATGCAATATATGTGTGTGTGTGTTTGTACGCGTATGTTTGCATGTATATAAGTATGTTTCATTTTAGAAATAAGACGATAGGAGTTACATTTTCAGGCATTCAGAAATACTGTTAATCCAACTGTATCCTCGCTCACTAAGCAGTCAATGAGGGGCAAAGGGATTATAATATTCTTAGGCTTTCAATCATTTCCAAGGTAAGGTGAATTCGACCTTGACATTTACCGCTTCACATTGGTGAACATAGAAACTGACTTGTGTCTTCCTGTTCCTGGCAATAAACGCCCTTTATTTGTTTTCTCTCAGGATCAAATTATCCTCTCATTAAATAAATCAAATCACTTAGTATACATTTCTTCTCATTTGCATCACATTCAGGCCAAGATACACAACTAAAAAATTCACCTTCGGTTAACATATGTGAAAATATATTAATTCCGAGGTAGAGCGAATTAGATATTGAAGGACATGTGTAGCTTAATGCATGTATATGGATCACAGTGATGTGATAAAAATTCATAGATATATGCAATTGTATATTATGTATATTATCTATATTTTGTTAGAATTATGAACAATCTGTGCAGCAAACATTTAACTCATTTTCAGGCTGTTTTCTCGTCTCTGAATATATACTACATTTCAAAATGAAATTCCCTTTCATTCGCGCTCTGACGCATTATTCTCTGCCATTACAATATTTCAAACATTTTCCGACTCCCTCCAACCCATTTTGTGTAGAAACAAAGTTGAATAACTTTTTTTCAAGTTTGTTCTCTTCCCTGATTATAATGACCTGTAAAATAAAATAGCTAATTTTATTTTCTTTCTAATAAACATTTCTCCGTTAATTAATTATCTAGCATATCTCAGAATTACTCTTTATTATTTAAGCAATTTTACATTTTGTGTTATTTTAGACATAGTATATGAGGCAGTCTTTAACTTACAGAATATCAGTTACCAAAGCTCAATCTCCCAACTCGGGGAGTAAGCCTACAAACTACTTTAATGTTGTTGTTGTTCTCGATGGGGTGGTGGGGGGGGGGGGGGGGGGGGGGGGGGGGGCGATGTCTGATAGCCTAAAAAGGCCTGAAAAGGTGTTAAATCCCTCGTGATCTCACATGCTCCTACCTTTTACCGATCATTAATAAATTGAACGCTAAAATTACATCAGCCGTTCGATTTTGATAATAGATCTTCTGTAGGGGAGGTGTTGGGTATTCTAAAATGTGTCTAAATATTTGACTTCCTCTTTATATCAGCGTTACTTGTTTGAAAGCAGAGCTGCCAGTAACGGTCCATTGGTAGCTCAAATAAAAAGAAAAACAAGACAGCTTTGGGAGTAAACTTTCTTTTTTTACACATTCTACTTCGGGTGGATAAAAGATGCTGTCCATTGGTTTTGAAATTAAAGGAGATTAGCCATTTAAATGTCCTCCAGACGCGCTAATCGGCTTAAGCGACTCTATCTCCTAAGGTTTGCCCACCCAAGGGGGATTAGTTCTACGAACAGCATCAACGCCACTGAACAAACTATGAAATACAAGTAAAAAATGCTTTCAGCCTAGGCCTGTTGGGGGCCTGTCCTATAGCGTTGCCAGACGCACGCTGATGGTTAACTTTAACCTTAAATAAAACAAAAAACGACCGAGGCTAAAGGGCTGCAGCTTGGTATATTTGATGATTGGAGGGTGGATGATTAACATACCAGTTTGCAGCCCTCTAGCCACTATAGATTTTAAGTCTGAGGGCAGATAGAAAAAAGTGCGGACGGACAGGCAAAGCCGCCTAAATAGTTTTGTTTTGCGGTAAACAAATAATGTAATCCCCGAAGAGTACCAAACGGGTTAGGTAATCTTGGAAGACTATCGACATGGGACACTTTAGCATCCCAGACAGCGAAGAGGTGAACCCTGGTCATTTACAGGAAATCTTGAATGGATTCCTGAAATCAACCACTTGATTTGAAGGATGAAGGTTTTGTCGTTTCAGGTCGAAGAAACCATCTCACTTATTATACAAAAGCAATGGAAGAATGTGCAAATTCATTCCGATTGCATACTATACCTCAGACTTCGAATTTTATTAATTTGGACTAACGTCAGTAGTGATGTAGGAGATATATCTAATATTATTAGATATTAAAGACTTGATGCTTTGAAATAAGTGACCTAAGAGAGAACCATTGCAGTAATCATTGATTGAGATTGTAATAGTGTAAACTATTATATATACGTATATATATATATATATATATATATATATATATATATATATATATATCTATATATATATACGCATATGTATTTATACATATATATTTTGTCGATTTTGTCACATTTCTTGTGATACAATTCTTCACTGTAAACCTTGAATTCTGACGGGAAGTAGAATCCCTTTCCTTCCATAACGTGATTGTTAGGTCGATATTTATCATTTATTATAGATTCAAAACTTTGCTTTTATCCTAGTTAGGTGTTATAACCAAGCTATTGTTAGTATGTTTTATTGAGAATTAGATGACTATTCATTTCAGACAATCTAACTTTCTCTCTCTTTCTCTCTCTCTCTCTCTCTCTCTCTCTCTCTCTCTCATCTAGAACGATTAGGAAAGTTTGAGCCGGAACTCAAACAAACTAAAAATCAATTCACGCAAATATGGTATGTGAATCACTATAGCAATTAGACCGCATATTCGAGGGAACTCCTTTCACGTATCTTATGGATATAATCAAGACGTAAATAATAAACCAGGTTTATAAGTAAATGGGGGCGAAATAATGAGGAGAGAAGGCATAACTGGGCTGTAAAATAATATAATCGAAATGTGAGGTATCTTTGAAGGTATCAGGTAAAACGACGGAATTCTTTTGAGAGAGAGAGAGAGAGAGAGAGAGAGAGAGAGAGAGAGAGAGAGAGAGAGATTATGTAAGGACGGAAAAGCCTTCTTGAGTTACGCATAATCCTCTTCGGAATCCGTGGTAGTCACCTACGATACATGTAAATAGGGGAAATGCCTCGTTAGTTAACCTTAAGATAAACACACAACTGTCAAAAGGCAAGTTGTTAGTTGGCGTATGTCCGCGAAATATATATATATATATATATATATATATATATATATATAATATATATATATATATATATATATATATATATATATATATATATATATATATATATATATAATATATTGCGCTTAACGAATATTTTGATAGCATTTTTTGAGAGGGTAACGTTGCACTAAATTCATTACAAATATGATTTAAGATTGTTATTAAAATTGAACGTTACAAAAAAAAATCTTTATAGCTTTGAAATTAGATGCTTATATATATTTGGACTTTGAAAAATTTATAAGAAGGAACTAACGTGCTACAGATAATTCAAATATCTGAGGGTAGATCCAACCGGTGCACTGTAGGCATTACTTTACGCTTATTTCCAGTGTGCCTTCGGTCCCAAGCTGCAACCACACTTTCATTCCTTTTACTGTACCTCCTTTCATATTCTCTTTCTTTCTTCCATCTTGCTTTCCACCCTTTTCCTACAGTTCAGAGTGCAGCTTGCGAGGTTTTCTCCTCAGCACTGAATGACCAAAAAGGTCAGGATAGGTCCCAGTGCTTGGCCTTTGGCCTGAATTCTGTATTCAGTGTTAGATTCAAAACTGGTTACATTGTTTTCGGTTCCCTTTTTACCCTTTCCCGATCTCTGTTTTTGCCCCATCTTGCCTGCCCATTTCATTTTCTGCCCATTTCATTCTCTACCCATTTTATTCTCGCACCATTTCATTCCTTCCCCATTTCATTCCCTGCCCATTTCATGTTCTGTTGCGTATTTCATTCACTATCTATTTCATTCTTTGCCTTTTTCATTCTATACCCATTTCATTCTCTGCCCATTTCATCCTGTACCTGTTTACTTCTCTGCCCATTTCATCCTGTGGCTTATTTGTTTCATTCTCTTCCTATATAATTCTCTGCCCATTTCATTCTGTGCCTATTTCATTTTCTGCCCATTTAATTCTCTGCTGGTCGTGGGATGTTTGTCGGGGAGACTTTTAGGGTAGACCACCTTGCGGCTTTTCACGACGAAGTCCCTCTGTCACCTGATCCCTCCCTCCTTTTTGACGCTTCTTTATTTTGTTGGTGTGACTACCTGGAACTGAGTCACGGTTCATATTTCAAGTTTTAGAGACCTGGTTTCCTCGCATTCCCACCACTCGGTCGCCTTGTCTGTTTTCCCTGTTTCTCATCAGTGAAGCAATGTATACTTCGTCTTTCAATGTAAAGCATATGCATATATATGTATGTATATATATATATATATATATATATATATATATATATATATATGTGTGTGTGTGTGTGTGTGTGTGTGTGTGTGTGTGTATGTATGTATGTATGTATATATATGAATACGTAAAAATACTAACTAAATAAGTAGATATTAAAAGTAACTAGTGTAGTAACATGAAGTGTTAACAGCCCAGAAAAAAAAACGAGGAAGCATTCATATATATAGATATATATATATATATATATATATATATATATATATATCATATATATATATATATTTTATTTATATATATATCTATATATATATATATATATATATATATGTGTGTGTGGTTTGTGTGTGTGTGTGTGTGTGTCTACTAATGTCCATTTATTCTGGGCTCTTAATGCTTCTTCATGTTACTATACTAATATAGCTACATTTAATCTCTTTATTTATTTGGTTAGTTCTTTTAAAAGTATTTAATTAGTAAGATTTTTTGTTTTTTGTTTTTTCCTAAGGGTTCCGCTTTGTGGTTTCTGAGGCATCAAGCGGCGAAAATGGCCAACCAGTTTACTTGTGAGTGTCTCTTAATGAGAATTGGTGAAGACATCCGCAAAGATAAACAAACTAAGATAGAGAGGAACCCAAAAGGCAAAATACAGCCTTTTTCTCGCTTGGCCATAAGAAGGTTATTGGAGATCAGTTTTTTAATTTAGGGTTTTTCTCTGTCCTTTTAAGATTTTTTTTTATATACTGATGAAAAGATGTTTACTGATGGGCTTTGGAAAGTAAACTAATAATAATAATAACTAATAATAATAATAATAATAATAATAATAATAATAATAATAATACAGAAGTGACGTAATTGACAAAATCAAGAAGAAAATATCACTCATTGATGTCGCAATACCATGGGACACCAGAGTTGAAGATGAAGAAAGGGAAAAATAATGGATAAGTATCAAGGCCTGAAAATAGAAATAAGAAGGATATTGGATATGCCAGTGGAAATTGTGCTCATATAATCATAGGAACACTAGGAGGAACGGTCCCAAGATCCCTGAAAAGGAACCTGGAAAAACTACAGTTGCCGAAATAGCTCCGGGATTCATGCGGAAAGAGCGTGCTACTAGAAACAGCGTACATAGAGAAAATGAATGATTCCTAAGGAGACAGGATGAAAAGGGCAGGGATGCTAAAAAAAATATAATAAATAAATAACATGAGAAGAATTAGGAAGATGAAATGCAACGTAAGTAATCAGTACTGTTGGTGCATACTTTCCTAGAGAATTTCTGGGGTCATTTCGTTCCTATTTGTCAGAGGATTAACCCTTTTCCTCGTACCTTCTGAATCTAAACGACTTCTCTGCAACTTTGTCTAACGACTCGATTGCTGATTTGCAAATTAAATAGCAAAAGCGTGCCGTTACGCAAAACGCATTCTATGGTCATCCGTTATATTCCCAACTATGAGTGTCCTGGCCTTCAGGAAGATGTATAACAGATCAGTGAGCTGTATAAATCAGTGGAGTGTCAGATTGCATATTCAGTTAGCCTACCGCAGTGCGCCAATTAGTCAACTATTTTCCCTCTACAGCAAAACATTGAATACGTTTTCTTGGCAGTGGCGAGTAACACTACTTTAACGCTGATTACTTAAACTCAGTAAAATCAGGCTGTATGTTTTTATGCATCTTTTGTTGATATGTTGGTTATTATTCATCACCACGTCCACTCGAGTGTTTGCTGTGCTTTTCCAGACCGAGGAACTTACTATTTTGAGCTTAATATTGGGCAACGATAAATTTAGAATTACTTAGAACTTTCATCTGTTTGTTCCTTGATAAATGAAAAATAGAATAACGGTAAACTAATACGAAACTTTTATTTTACGTTTCACTATTTAAACTTATAGTTCGTTTGCGGCGGCAATCGTCTATCTATAGACTGAACTTCACGGTAAAACAAGAGAACTTTCACAGCAAATAAATGTATGAAGAAATCATATAGCAAGAAAAAACGATAGCCTGCTGTTGTGATGTTTGCTTGAATTATGCTCATATGTCAGTTATTCTGCCTAATGTATTCGTTAAGCATAGTTTATGCAAATGAAAAAAAAAAAAAAATTTAATTATAGTGTGTTAGGATCGTGGATATTATTAGTTGTCTTTCATTTCTGTCGTTTTTCCCTCCCTATTTTATACCTTTTTGACCTGATGCAGTTTATGTTATGGAAGTAAAGAAAAACTATTTGCAGTTACAATAGGATGGTAATTGTGTTGTTGTTTTATTCCACTTATTTTCAAGTGCTGAATGCGACTTGCACACACTTTTTCTTAGTGATCATATATAAGTTAGATATTCGCGTTCATTAACGGATATCATCAGGAGCTGGATTCTGAGCAGATTTTCTGAAAGGTTCTGGTCTCTGAAAATTTATAGTTATTATTATTGACTGACGTGGAAGATCTTTATGAAGTTTATCATGTATATTTAGCAAATATTGTTCTGTGGACGTCAGTGAGTTTAATTTTGTCTGAGGGGGCCCAAATCAGTTCGAGATCATTCACTAGATACATAAGGAGAGCTATGAAGAGTAAAATATTCCTCTATTCTATATATATATATATAAAAAACAATTATAATTTTGCATAGTGGGACAATGGGAAAGTACACTTCTGCTATATTTGAGCTAAGAATATATTAAGCGGTTCAAAACTGGCTAGGAAAATTTCGACAAACGAAACTTACTACAACTGAGATTGCCACATATTCATAAGGTCACCTTAATACCACAAACGTTTTGTCTGGATGAGCCGTTGGTTACTAAAATATGCCCCTTTCAAAGGGGAACTTGAAACCTTCACTTTCAAGTTTTATCTAAGTCCAGAACGAAACTTATAATATATATGGAAAGTTACAAAAGACAATTCTTAAAATGCATGTGTATAAATTTTGTTTATAGTTGCATGCGTATTTCGTTACATGCAAACTGAGGTGCACACACTATGGACGAAAAAGAATTTAGGTGCCAGCAACTTAGCCTAGCAGCTGGTTATCTGAGGAAATAAGTGTGCACGAGTAGGTGAGAAATGAGAGAAATGAGACAGGTGAAGGAAGTTTGGAAAATAAGAGTGAGCGAAAAAGTTTTGAGTTAAAATGCAGCACGAAAATAACTGGTTCTGACGTCGTACGCGTTTTTCTTTTGCAAGTATTGTTTGGCGCATAAACCAACTCCCGTAAAAAGAACGATAAAGCAGCGATGAAGCTCTTAGAGAGAGAGAGAGAGAGAGAGAGAGAGAGAGAGAGAGAGAGAGAGAGAGAGAGAGAGAGAATTTATTTCAGGCAGTTACCCATACACGGCGTAGATCATTACAAAACAAAAACGAAATTTACCACCATATTAAATTTATTATTATTATTTTTTTTTACAAATCATGGATGAATCCCTTGTTTAGTAAAATTTCCATAGTGCTAGCCATCTTATACTATCACGCAGATAGCGAATCAGTAGCACGTCTGTCCAACTATTTCTATGTTTTTCTCCCTTCAACTCTACAGTTTTTTTTTTTTTTTATTAAATTCTCTTTTTGCCAACTTATCATCATCCATTCTTTGTTGAATGACCTAACCGCCTTGGAATTCTCTATCATTCCTCTAAACTGTTGTAACCATCATACCACTTCGAATTTCCACTTTTCTCAACCTGTCTTCTTGTGCTAAATACACTTCATAAACAGTTCTTTCTAATATCGTCAGCCGTTTATCTCTCATTTGCCTTCAGCATTCACATTTCACTTCCATAAAGAGGTTTTGGCTGAGGAATTCTTTCTTGCATTCCAACTATACTTTCCAAAAACAAATCAGGCTCTTTTCCAAAGTTTCCATTGCACCTGAAACTCGCCTCTTCACTCACCTTTAAATCATCTGTAACATTAATTTCCAGAGTATTATTCACATCAGTTTTTTCTCTCCTTCCATAATCCATATTACCATTTACAGCTCAATCTCCCTGGCTTCCATCAACCCTCCTAAGTATACTGTTGCTTTTATGTGCTCTCAGATTTCTCCTTTTAGAACAATTTTTAAACTTTATTGATCTTTACAGTTTCTTTAGAATAGCCCCAAATGAGTACTGTGCCATTTGCAAATACCAATCCAACCACAATCCATTCGCTACCAATTTACTTATAATCCACAACTTGTGACTGGAGCCTATCTATTGCTCGTTCCCTGACTTCTGATATCATCTCCATCCATACGCATACACACACACACACACACACACACACACACACACGGGGAGTAAGTCTACAAACAATTTTGCTGTTGTTTTTCTCGTTAAACAGTACATAACAATTATATTTCTAATAAAATGTAGCGTATTCATTTTAATTTTTGTTGGTGAAACAACGCTCTACTTGACCATAAATTTTAGCACTCGCCCAGTGTAAGCTGGAGTTCGGATCACATCTTGTTAGCATAATCTGAATGTGTTCGTCCATCTTGCCTTTAGTAACATTAGCAATCAGAAAGTGATATAATTAAAACAGTATTCAATATACCATAAAAGGACTGTATTAACACTCATAAAGCAAATGGCACTGGTAGAGAAACAAAAATGATTTACTCTTACAAATAAATATACATTCATAATAAAAAGATGTTTTCCCAAACAATCTTCTTGAGGCAGTGCGTCAGAATTATACTGGCTGACTCGTCTTTGAATAAGAATTTTATTTCATAAGTCTATAATTTGTAATGAAGGTCGCAGGCACCAAATCAGTTCACAAAATTGCTATATAAGTACCTTTATACCTAGTGCCTTACAGAACCCTGTGTACTCATTTCATGTTGAATATTTTCCTGTGCTTCTCTAGTCAAAATGAATAAAGCATTAAATAGGAAACAGCTAAGGTTTCCTCAAACTTCTCACTGCATTCTGCGTAAAATTATTCTCATGTTCATTTAAGATAAGTAAGATCTAAGTTAGTTTTAATGAGAGTTATTTTCCCCTTCTCATTGAATACCATCAGGCAAAAAGGTTAAAGTAACATTCAGAGAGATTTTGCGTGCAATAGATAATTGAATATCAAATGTTGCAATAAGATATATGGGGACATCACAGTTGCAGAAATCGATATATTTCTGCAAAAATAAAAAATAACCGCTTTGTTTTTTAATGGAGTTACTCAGCAAAGAGAATCGTTTCTTTTAAATGCCCTTACACAGCAATATTAACTTCCCCCAAAAACTTCCCAGCCTTAATTACAATATACGAAGAAGATTGGCATCGGTTTTTATAAATTCTAAATCAGACCCAATGCAGATGAAAGCAATTAGCGACAGTCGGTCAATAATGACGTTTTTCCGAAACAGTAATATATATGGAAATTAGGAACACTCGTATTTTTATGCCTTTTCCTTTATGAGTTGGTCTCATTTTCGATCAGTGGCTTTCTTTGGAATTGATTGAAGTTGCAAAATTGTTTCTATGGGAAAACGTTTTGTAGTTCACTCGTGTGTAGCCGTCATTATTCGTGTTAAAGTCACCATACAGTTTTTTTTTTCCGATGTGTTTTAACTCATTCAAAAGGGAATATTTTAAAATTTGGTATTGTATTTCCGATGAGTTTTAACTCATTCAAAAGGAGATACTTCCTAATTTGAAATTGTAAGCATCTGGAATTTTTTCACGAGATTCTCCCATACTAAGAATTGCATGTAGGACACCCAGTTACATCTAGTTTTGGTGTGTGTTGAATATCCTGAGACCTCCATTTGGAATATGTAATTTACTTACATGCAAAAAAAACGCAAATATGATTTTGACTCTGAAGTGCCCACCTTTAATTTCAGTTAGACTGTTAAAAAAATCCTTTCTATATCAACAATGTGTGTTAGCAGGAGTGAGCCCTCTGAAGTATTAACCACTTCGAGATGGTCGTTTAAGAAATATCCTCCTATTTTCGGCAATAACCTTTCGCGTGTAGTGCAGACATCCTACTGACATTCGTATATAAACGGTCACTCTATGGACATTATACTACCAATAATTTCACTGTTAATAATCGGACTACTGCTACCACTATTACAGCCTCTTCTTCTATCTTCCTCCTGTGTAAATTACAAAACAGATCGTCTCTTGTATGAAGTAATATGTCTGGCTCTTGTCAATTTATGTGCTTTGGAAACCCCATTTGAAAGAAATACCCTGACATATTGGTAATGAAAGGCAATTATTTGGAATGAGTCCCAATTATTGATGCCTTATAGAAGGCATCAATTTCCGAAATAGTTGTTCAGCAAGTAATGAAGAGCAATTTAAAGTTGAACCAAGGGAATTAATATCACCAGCAGAGGTAGAAAAACAAAGTTACACATAATTTTGCAAACAGAAGGGTTGAACGCACAAACATAGACAGAAGCACACTTGATATAATATATATACACACACACACACACACACACACACACACACACACATATATATATATATATATATATATATAGTATATATATATATATAATATAATATATAATCACTAATTAACACGTAATTCGATTGTCACATATCACCACAGGTGAAAAAATGATGAAGTCTAGGTACTGACCGGTTTCGACTTTATTTCCAAGCCATTGAAGATAAAGTTGAAAACCAGTTAGGATCTAAAACCCCCATCTCTTACTTTTTCACCTGTGGTGATGTGCGAGATATATATATATATATTATATATATATATATATATATATATATATATATATATATATATATATTATATATATGTGTGTGTGTGTGTGTGTGTGTGTGTGTGTGTGTATGTGTGTGTGGGTAGTATTTTTTTATACACTTGTCACTACAAAGCCTTGAGATCCAGGTGAAAGAAATACGAAAAAATTATGATGCCCGGTAGCAGGGAATGTACCCGGGTTACCATAATCACGACAAAGTCACGTTGCCGACCTCGTCGTATTAGGTAACCCGGGTTCGTTTCCCGCTACCGGACGTCATAATTTCTTCATATTTCTTGCACTTGGTTATCAAGGCATTGTAGTGACAACGGTATCCAAAAGAGCACGAAGAATTTGAGGGGTTAAGAGGGCATTGTGTACCTATTACAATTACATTATGTATATATATATATATATATATATATATATATATATATATATATATATATATATTATATACACACACACATCACATGAAACATCATGACCGTTAACTTTGCACTGAAATTCTTTAATTTTCTTGTGTAAGTTCTTTGACTAAGCCGACCTTTTCGACAAAAACTTGAGGGAAAGCAGTATATCGACACATGCAAAAATCTCCGAAGGCAAACTTTTAAGACCTTGGAAAGGAAAGGAAAAATTTTCGGAAACCATTAGCAGTTGCTTTCGGTCATGACATATCAGAAGAAGGAACAAAATTCATTTTGCAGAGTTCATTTCTGCTCGTGCGTGTTTCAGTTTGGCGTGGAAATAAAAAAAAAAGAAACCCTACACAGACAGAAATACACTCACATGTTTGAAAGTAGGAAAAAGACAGATTAAAGGGCATTTATTCTCCCGTAATTGGATTTTTTTGCTAGCGAATGTCTGTCAGCAAGCTTCAAGTTAAATTCTCGTACTGATTTTCCACCCCATCCTCCCCTTCATGGGTAATGGGACTCTGCCGAATGAGTCTGAAGCTATAACTATACTTGGCATAGCTTTGGACTCTAATCTTACTTTTGAGAAGCAATTAATGGAATTGTCAGCAAATGCCGCAGGAAAGTTAGGTATTGTACGTAAGGCCTCATACATTTATGACAGTGATAGAATCAGTGAACATTGGATGTCCGCTTCTGCTAGAGGTTTATCTCTTTTTAAATAGAGTGGTTCGTGGTGTGGTAGGTTTCTGTTTCGTAACATCAGCAGTTATAACTAGGACCATCGACGGATGGCATTTCGTTTGTCATCTTTTCATAAGTCGTATTTAAACAGAGGTCTGTCACATTCACAATTGTTCCCTGATCCTGTTTTCCTGGCGAGAGCGAACAGTTGTTCTAAACGGCAGCTACCAATGTGCGGTAATAGTGCCTTGCTGTTGAAGTACTCAGTTCCAGAGGTCGTTTACTCCTCACACCATTGGACTTTGGAGCAGTTTCTCTGAGGACGCTGTGCAATTAGAACCTCAGGAGTTCAAGCGAAGATTCAATGCATTTCTGCCCTAAAAGAATTTTCCTTTTATTTGTCTTAATTTTTTTTTTATTAATTTATGAATTTGTTGCATTACTTTTTCTCTTCCAATAATCAATCTCTTCTCTCTGGATTTCTCATTACAATCTATCACTTCTTTCTAACGAAAACCTTATTCTTTGGAAGTTTGAATTTCGAGTCAGTGGCCCATGTGGGCTTGTTCCATACGAATAGGGTTCCCCAACTTGATAATACTAATGGCAATATGTCAGCCAGCATATTCAAGTCTGTTATGTAGCTTAATTAAGACTTATAACCAAAGGTGCCGGAACCTGCTTTGACATAGCTAGTTCTTAGCCAAAAAACCAGAACGATCTGAAGAAAAGTTTGACCCTCCCCAACATCAAGCAAAGAAAAAGAATCTGAAGATTTAGAGATTGAAAACTGTACGAAAATCAGACATTTTCTCCGTTGATAGGATTATAATTAGCCCTTTATCAAAATTGGCGTTTTTTAAGATGAATATAACAGGACTGGTCCCATCCTATGTTTATTGAGGATTTTAAAGTAGGGAAATCCAGTTAAAATTTTTGTGATGCTAATAAGTACTTTTTTTGTCTCTTGATTACTCAGTATAAGCAGCTTATCGATGAGTTTTCATGTAACCGTCGGGTACTAAAAGAGAGAGAGAGAGAGAGAGAGAGAGAGAGAGAGAGAGAGAGAGAGAGAGAGAGAGAGAGAGAGGACAAACGCTCGCCACTTAATTCTTTCACGCCTTCAGAAAATTTAAATCCTTGTAGAATAGATAAAAAAAAGCCATGTACACAATACTATTTTTATTTAAATATCTAGCAATTTCTCTTAAAAATGCCCATTTTAGGTTACCATGTAATGATTATATTGAGTGTGAATCGAGTCTTGCAATTTTCTTAATTTACAAAACTGCAAGCGGCTATAAAAGGCTAATATGCGATTTCATCTCTGAAGATATTTCGAAAAAGGGAAAGTCTTTGCCTCTAGTTATCAATAATGCTCTTACTAGATCTTCCATTACTTTTCTTGTTAAATAATACCGGATGCTGATCACGTGAGCCTTTGTATCACTTAAGCAGGGCCGGTCTTAAAAACTTGTTTGGCCAACTTGATCAAACTGGACCCTGCGCCAGAGTCATTGTTTGAAGCCGTTTCGGTATTCCAAGGGGAGGAAACCGCTACCGAAAACATGAAATGAAGGATGGGGAACTATTATTCCTCACATTGTTATGCATACCATATTAATGGAAAATTTCAATTTGGAAAATAATTTTCAAATTAAACATTAAGAAAAAGCAGTTTTAATTTTTCTAATTTTCTAATTGGGGCCTGCAATTCATAGCAATGGCCCTGCACTTTGATCGAAAATAAGCACTCCAATTTATACTTGAGTATCATTAGATTAAATGGTTGCCGATTTGCTAACTTTCACGTTCGAACACAAACTTCCAGTATAATTATCCTCGACGTGTGTTCTCCAGCATTATGTACAATACTCAAGCGGGTTGGGCAGAACCACTTCATTGCAGCTCTTCCTTCCATCAAGGAGAGTTTCTTATTCCCTCGGGGTGTTTATTTTCGATTTCTCTCCAGCGAGATGCATGTAACAGCTCGAGGTGATCCCCGTAAAGTTCTGGATGTCGTGATGTTTGAGAAAGCAAGCGCGACTTCGCCCGCCCAACCTTAGATGTTGTCTCTTCCTAATGAGGACCTGAGTGAGTTCGTGGATTGGCGTCCGAGTGTTTGGATTATAAAAGGCGTTTGGTGACTTGGCGAGAAATCTGACGAAGGCCTCATCTGTCATCAGCATATGACTATGGGGTTGATTCCGTTAAGTGCTTTGCTTAGGGTTCTTTGCAGTCTCCCTTCGGCCCCTAGCTGCAACCCTTTACGTTCCTTTTACTTTACCTTCGTTCATAATGTCTGTCATCTTCCAGGTTTTCCTCCTGTCACACCTTTCAGACCTTTTTACGGTTGATTTCCCTTTTAGCGTTGAATGACCCCATAGGTCCCAGCGTCGGCCATTGGCCAAAATTCTATATTCTATTTAATTATGTTATGGGCCTGAGGAAATATCTCGTCCGACTTTGAATCCGATACAAATATTTTATTACTCATAATCTTGCACCACTTTTTTTAACATTTTATGATCAATTTTTTTATATAGATCCATCGATTCAGCCAATGTTAATTCGATTTGCCCGTCTTCACTAATGAATTGTCTTCCTTAAAAATTATGTAAAATCACAAAGGTCTGAGGCACACTCTTTTAATTATGCAGTGATCTCTTTTTTAATTGCTTTCGTTAGAAAATTTTCATCAATAAAATTTTAAAAGTCGCCCTACTACAGTAATAAAATTATTTTTTTTTTTAGAACACCCGGTACTTAATATTGCTTATTCCTTTTTACGCCCATTAGTAAACAAACAGGGTAAACCATTCAAGTGGTTTATTTTCCGCCCAGATGCCAAAGAAAACCTTCTCTGAGAGCTCAGAACATCAAAGTCGCTCCAAAGGATTCCATGTAAATATAAGTGTTCACAAGTTTGTTCGAGGGCCAACGGTCTAGATCAAAAATGGACCGTGGTTGAGACAATCAGATCATTTTTTCAGTAGGAGCTGGAGTCTCATTTTGAGCTATAATTATTATAATTGTTGTTTTTTAAAGTAGAAAACATATAGCTTCATTTTTTTCAGAACCGATTAATTTTTTTAAACGATAAATATTCATAGGTCTAGAAAGATCATCAGCTTTGAAATGAATACTTTATAAATAATGGAAGTATATGACAAATCCATGGTACTATTTTTTTGAAAATTATTATTAGTGTCTGAAGACATGTCGAAATGCCTCGTTCTATACCTGGCCAATTGTATTCCCAGCGAGAGTAACTTGGACTATTATCATTTCATTCTCCTCGTTCTGCCGTCCTCCGTGTTTGCATTTACGATGTTGACTTTGAAGGGACCCAGAGGTCGGATCACGCCTTCTTTAGGTATCATTTTCCCATCCTTATCAGCGCTTGAGACGAACATAATCTGAAGTGAATCCATAATGGAATATTTGTTAAACTGTGTTAAAATGAGTAATGGAGAGACCTTAATTAACACAGTTTGTCAGCTCTGGACCTTGATTAACATAGATTTAGGTCAGCTCTAACCTCCACAGGCCAAGGCTTTTCCCTTTTTGAATGGAGGTAATTAGCGCGGTCTATAGCACCGGTTAATGACCTCCATTGTGTGTTTATAGTCTTCACTCGTGTAAACGCATCCTATAATTATGATTCTTCGCTCTCCAAAACTCCAGAAAATGCAGGGTTCATCGTTGTACCAAATTGCCGCTGTTGTGCGTAGTTCATTTGCAACAAGATATATAAAAGCATTTCAGTACATTCCTAATTGTAGCTCTCGAACCAGTTGGGGCAGCCGTTTTTTGAGCAAGGACCGTTTGCTGTTCCCTTTCACTGCTTATTTTGGGCCCTCTTTTTTAATGTAACGAGAAGTATTGCAAAGGTTAATTGATTGTCATGATATCATATATCTTGCGTCTGTGAACACATGCGTCATTTAGCTATACCAAACTAAACCAAGGTCATGAATTCAAATGTAAATAAATATTTGGGGTCCATAACAAGTCAGTACATGGGATATGTAATGACCTAATTTATATTATCAGCAATTTAGAACTACGATGATCATTACATCCCAATTTCCTTTTCGAAGGTATTTAACGATACTGTATCTTCTCTCTCATTAATAGTACATTTATTTTCTTTTATTTTGTGACAGTAACAGAAAATATAGTTGGTCATAAGGCCAAAAGAAATATAAATAAATTAATAAATAAACAAACAAGCTCACTTGTACTTCTATTGTTTTTCAAGATGCAAAATGTTGTTTAAATGATTTTTTTAGATAAAAAACAGTAGTTGTTGATTTCCTAATGAAATACGACGTATACTTTTGTTAAGGATACCCTGTAAGAGCAATCAGCTTTTTTCTTTCATAATTGAAGCCATAAATCATTTGTTTTTTTTTATGGTTGCATTTACACTCATGCAAACACGCAGGCAGTTATATTTAATCTGAATATTTTTTTTCCCGCATACACACACACACACACAACACACGAAAGAATACATACTTAATCTTTTCATCTTTTATTATTAAAAAAACAATCGGTATATACAATATTATATATAATCAGTCAATAGGGCTAACATTAGGCAAATTTGATAATCATATGTGTACACAAAAGAATTTTAATAACATTTAAATACTACAATGATGTGCAAAATCATCATCACAAGGTGCACAAAAAGTAGCAATATGTACACAAAGCACAAAGGTTGATTACATCGTAACTCTTGTAACTCAGTCGCCAAAAAATACAAAAATAGAACTGGCTCCAATGATGAAACAAACTTTCCCATCCTCTCAACCAGACACAAATCTGATTTTGCTGATACATTCCACAGTGCAAACCATGCAGAATAAGACTTACATCAACAATGATTTTTTTTCAAACGTCGTTTTAACCTTTAATTCATTATATAACACATTAAAACACCATAATAGCTGTATTGTTACTTACAAATTTATTCTGGCTACTCAAAAACAGTAATTAATATAGTACTCATTTGCAAAACTGTTTTCTATTTTCAATTTAAGTAGTTAGTATGAGTAGAGCTCGACTTTGATCTTCCAGCGCTAGTGAGCATAAGTATCATAGATTTTGAAGCCTATATTAGCTAAGGTAAAAAATCATCAGCACTAAGGCTTATACGGGTTTTGAATAGGTACTCGTGAGACTTTTTTTTTTTAGAACAGGAGATGTCTCATATCTGGTGATAACTTGAGAGGATGATTTTAATATATATATATATCTTATATATATATATATATATATATTATATATTATATATATATATATATAACTAATAAAAGGAGCACATAAAAACATCAAAACTATAGAAAGAAAGTACTATATTTCTGAGACAGCTGTCTATCTCCTGAAATATAATATAAGCTCCTTTTATTAGAAGGAATTCTGTTGTAATAGAACATTTCTACACATCTATATATATATATATATATATATATATATATATATATATATATATATATATATATATAATATATATATAGTAGGTGAAAAGGTAAAACAGCTCAATACTGGGTTGCTTTATTGGTGCCAACGTTTCAAAACTATTGTCTCATTTTCAAGGCTATAAAAAAACAAAAATACATAAATTACAACTTGTCCAGCAAGATTAACTAAATTGTTACAAACAAATAAGCACGAGAAAAAAAAAAATATGTATATAGAAAATTTTTTAAATAAAAATCAAATAACTAAAACAGACTTACGTTGGAAGCACTCGCCGACTGCTCAAAGTACGATGTGACTCACACATAGGCATTAGTTACCGCACAGGGATGAAGCTTTCTAGTCCAGAGCTTTCAAACATAGAAACCATGCACAATTATGCAAATGCAGAATCAACTACGATGATTTTTCAGATAATTTTATCCAGCCCTAATGAAAACCAACTCCCTATACTCGAATCCTTGGCCATTAAGCACCTCGTTCCAACATTGAATAACAACACTACAGCAGTTCCATTGTACATTGCTTAGACCGCCCACCCTTATCTTCTTTCTTGGTTATCTCGACTCCACCTCGCTCTGGCAGGCCTTTCAGCAACCGAACCTCGGGTTGTAAGGTTTGTTTTATATATTTTTTTTTTTGTTTTTTTAATTTTTTTTTTCTTAACAATTTTTACTTAGTGTTTAATACATTGTGTGTTTTTAGTTATTTGATTTTTATTTTAAAAATTTCTATATACCATATTTTTTTTTTCTCGTGCTTATTTGTTTGTAACAATTTACGTTAATCTTGCTAGACAAGTTTTGTTAATTTATTTATTTTTTGTTTTTTATAGCCTTGAAAATGAGACAATAGTCTTGAAACGTTGGCACCAATAAAGCAACCCATGTATTGAGCTGTTTTGCCTTTTCACCTACTACATGATGGGGACTAGCCTCGACCTCTTATTGGAGATATATATGTATATATATATATATATATATATATATATATATATATATATATATATATATATATATATATATATATGTGTACATCCAGCTACAAATGTCCATTAATATCTAATTCACTCTACCTCTGCATTAATATGTTTCCATATATGTTTAACCGAAGTGGAATTTTTTTGTCGATAAGAGATTTGTCGACTCCCGGGATCGAACCATCGAAACCAAACAAATCTAGGATGACAGTGAAGCTTAAACCCACACCGCCACCGAAAGAGGATGCCAGTTTATGTCGTCTCTCACCTACAAATACCCGTCGCTCTCAGGTATTCGTTGTTTGGAGACTGCATCAACCCACCTCGACCTCGGTAACGTTGTAGTGCTTTTGACAGCACATAGCCATTATATAAGTCATATCACATTACCGTGATTCATATACATACATCGAGCTACAAATGTCCTTTAATATCTAATTCGCTCTACCTCGGAATTAATATATTTGCTTATATGTTTAACCAAAGGGGAATTTTTTTGTTGATAAGAGATTTGTCGGCTCCCAGGCGCGAATCATCGAAACCATACCAATCCAGGACGACAGTGAAGCTTAAACCCACACTGCCACCGCAAGAGGCTATAAGTTTATGCCGTCTCTCACCTACAAATACCTGTCGCTCTCAGGTATTCGTTGTTTGGAGACTGCATCAACCAACCTCGACCTCGGTAACGTTGTAGTGCTTTTGACAGTACATAGCCATTATATAAGTCAGATCACACTGCCGTTATTCATATACATACATCGAGCTACAAATGTCCTTTATTTCCCCTTCGGTTAAACATATCTGAAAATATATTAATTCCGAGGTAGAGTGAATTAGATATTAAAGGACATTTGTAGCACGATGTATATATATGAATCACGGTAATGTGATACCACTTGTATAATGCTACGTGCTGCAAAAGCACTACAACGTTACCTTGGTCGAGGTGGGTTGATGCAGTCTCCAAACAACGAATACCTGAGAGCGACAGGTATTTGTAGGTGAGAAATGGCATAAACATATAACCTCTTTCTTGGTGCAGTGTGGGTTTAATCTTCAACTGTCGTCCTGGATTTGTTTGGTTTTGACTGGTTTGGCGCCTGGGAGGCGACAAATCTCTTATTGACAAAAAAATTCCCCTTCAGTTAAACATATATGAAAATATATTAATTCCGAGGTAGAGTGAATTAGATATTAAAGTACATTTATAGCTCGATTTAAGTATATGAATCACGGTAATGTGATATGACTTATATAATGGCTACGTGCTGTCAAAAGCACTACAACGTTACCGAGGTCTCCAAACAACGAATACCTGAGAGCAACAGGTATTTAGGTGTTTGTAGGTGAGAGAGGGCAAATGCTTATAGCCTATTGTGTTGGTGGTGTGGGTTTAAGCTTCACTGTCGTCCTAGATTTGTTTGGTTTCGATGGTTCGCGCCCGAAAGCCGACAAATCGCTTATTGACAAAAAAATTCCTCTTCGGTTAAACATATATGAAAATATATTAATTCCAAGGTAGAGCGAATTAGATATTAAAGGACATTTGTAACTCGATGTATGTATATGAATCACGGTAATGTGATATGACACTTATATATATATATATATATATAAGTCATATCACATTACCGTGATTCATATCGCTTATCGACAAAAAAATTCACCTTCGGTTAAACATATAGAAAATATATTAAACATATTTTTATATATGTTTAACAGAAGGGGGGGGAATTTTTTTGTCAATAAGCGATTTGTTGGCTTCCAGGGCGCGAAACCATCTAAACCAAACAAATCCAGGACGACAGTGAAGCTTAAACCCACACCACCACTGCAATAGGCTATAAGTTTAAGCCGTCTCTCACCTGCAAATACCTGTCGCTCACAGGTTTTCGTTGTTTGGAGACTGCATCAACCCACCTGACCTCGTAACGTTGTAGTGCTTTTGACAACACGTAGCCATTATGTAAGTCATATCACAATACCGTGATTCATATACATACATCGAGCTACAAATATCCTTTAATATATAATTCGCTCTACCTCTGAATTAATATATTTTCATATATGTTGAACCGAAGGGGAATTTTTTTGTTGATAAGAGATTTGTCGGCTCCCAGGCGCGAACCATCGAAACCAAACAAATCCAGGACGACAGTGAAGCTTAATCCCACACTGCCATTGTAAGAGGCTATAAAGTTTATGCCGTCTCTCACCTACAAGAAATATATATATTTTTATATTTATATATATATATATATATATATATATATATATATATATATATATATATATATATATCTATATATATAACATATATATTAATTATATATTCCTGCTTCTATTCAATCATCATTACTTTGCTTCTGAACTTTCTTGCAGCTTTTTTCTGACGAATAAACTTGAATTACCTTATCAGTTTTCTGCAGCTTCTCTTCACTGCCAACATATAGTGCGATTGTATGCAAATGTCAAGTGGTCAACATCGTACAAAAACTTATTCTTTTTCGAGCAACTATGAACTTGAAAATCTTGTGTTTGGTTATTTGCTTTTTGACCTTGAGAAAGTCATTTGCTTGTATGTATTTTTTTTTCTCGACGCTTGTTGTCTAATTTTCACTTTGAAGTGTTTATGTATGTTTTATGTATGTTTATGAGTATTTATGTATGTTTACTGTAATTAAAGGATCAGTTTGGTCATCTGTTGTTAACTACCAATCTTGTTGTAAGGCTTTGATGTGTTGGAGACTTAGCTTGTTTGTAGGAGAATGAGCTTGTTGGATTGTTTGCTATTACTTATTCAAACGGTGTTTTGGTTTTATTTGATATTTCTTCTTTCCTATGTAAAGTGTCTTATGTACAAAAATGTTTATTGTTTCATTGAAACCTTGAAAATGTGCAGCAATAACACGAAAGTACTCGGTACTTTGTCTTTCATTTTCTTCTTGTTTTTGTCCACGCTAACATTCATTCGTCAGAAAAAAAAAAAAACTGCGAGAAAGTTTCTGAAAGCAAAGTAATGATGATTGAATAGAAGCCAGGAATATATAATTTATATATATATATATATATAATATATATATATATATAGTATAGTATATATATATAATGAATAGTGTATTATTTGAATTTTCGTTGGTGGAACAATGCGTTTACTTGACTGTAGAATTTAGCATGTGTCCCGAGTAACCTAGAGTCGGGTCACGCCCTCGTTTGTATCCTAATCGCACTTCCTCTTCCTATTGTTATCCATATCCTATATATATATATTATATATCTATATATATATATATATATATATATATATAGATAAATATATATATAATATATACATATATATATATATATATATATATATATAATATATATATATTATTTATATATATATATCATATATATATATATATATATATATATATAATATATATATATATATATATATATCATATATATATATAATAATATATATATATATATTATATATATATAGATCTAATCTATATATATATATATATATATATATATATAATATATTTTATACATATATATGTAATATATATATATATATATATATATATATATATATATATATATATATACATGTGTGTGTGTGTGTTTTGTAGTAGGAAAGAAAAAAGCTGATTCATGCAAGCATTTTAGAGTGGATAACAACAGGAAGAGGAAGTGCGATTAGGATACAAACGAGGCGTGACCTGACCTCTAGGTTACTCGGGACACATGCTAAATTCTACAGTCAAGTAACGCATTGTTCTACCAACGAAAATTCAAATAAATACAATATATTTCATTAGAAATAATCTTTATAAACTGCTTAAAATGCAAATTATGTATTTTTTTACATTTACATTCTAATAAATAAAACACAAAATACCCTATCCTAAAATTCCTGTATCTTTATCTCAACGCAAACACCAAACACCCTTTTCAGACTTTTGCAGGCTTTTTCACAAGGCTTTCTTAACCCACAACAAGAAACAATAACAGCACGAACAACAACAATAACAACAACAACAAAGTAATTTTTGTAGGTTACTCCCCTTCTAAGCGAAAATCAAATAACATGGCAGAAATTTGGTGAAGGGAAAGCGTATAAATTGTAGGGTTTTTAAAAATGTCAACCAAAGTGACTATGACAGACCTAAAAGAGCTTGAAGAAAAGCAGTCTCCATTGCATACGACGGTGTTTTCTTTAAATACCATTTTTTTTTGTCCTGGTTTGCATTTCTTTTTATATTTTTGGCAGAGTTGTGCTGCGGAACGGAAATGTTGAGTCAGCAGTATTATTTGCGCATGCGAAAACTGTAGGGATGCATAAAGAATATGATAAATAGTCGGCGTGGACAAAAAGAAGGCTTAGAACACAGATTTTGGAAAAAGATTTCATACTTCAGAATTCATGTAGTAAAGGAAAAAGTGAGACCGAGTAGGCGATATGCAAACACCCCACACACCCCCCCCCCCCCCCCCACCCCCCGCCCCCAGCAAAAAAAAATGTAAGAGGATGCACGCATGATACAGCGTCTATCGCAGTGGAAGTGAGAGACTGGACGTGCTGTTGGTGATATGTCTTGTGTATTAGTATATGTACGTAGTTTCTGTATCTATGTGTTTATGTGTGCGTGTGTGTGTGTGTGTGTGTATGACTGTCAATACTGACTATCGTCTACCTGCCTGAAATTTATTCAAATTATTTTTCACATCAATAGGAAAAGCATTTTGAATATGATGGATCAAATAAGACATAGCTGTTTTACTACTTTGGTTTTGATTATTATTCTCTTTTATTTTAATAAGTAAACATTTTTCGACGTTAGTTTTTCAAATATCGAGAGAAAGGAAACAAATAATGTACCCCTATTGTGGACAGGGTTTACTATATCCTAGCCTAATATTCCTTTATTCCCTGTGTAAGCGAAAATTGATGAATACAGCTTTAATATTGTTTTACATCCCAAGTCTGCAACGGTACAATAAAGTAAGTTTTAAAATAAGAGTATAAATGTAATCATGTAAAAGACAAAAATATATTTGTTGAAATGTTTTTCGTAAAAAGCATTAGTGCTCATACACTCTTGCCACTTTTACACACAACGATATTTTTCCCAAAAGAAATTAAAGTTAACACCTCGAACCTCGTCGTTCAACGCATTGTCCTTATTACTTATGTAACCAGCCATTACTCTGTTTTGAATAACAGAAAATGGGCATTATCGCTCGTTATTTTTAAGACTTGTTCATTTCGGAAACTTCAGATTCCAGGAAAGCTAATAAATAAATAATTGAAAAACACTGCGGAACATTTTTAATGCGCTTGGCAAGTCACAAGTCTCGTTCCATTTGAATGATGTTCGCGATTCGATCTGAAATATTACTCATCGATCACACTCCAAGGTATTCAACTAAAATTATAAGCGGGAAAACATTTTGAAACTCATATGATTATTGTGCTTCGGGGACTTATTGCAGATGCTATTATATGATCTTCTACTTATACATATTGCTTGTTACATTAGGGGGATCTGATAAAAGTGTACACTTATTGTTGCAGATGAGATACTCAAGGGAGTCAGTTCAGATTGGCCAGCTTCATCAAGCAAATGCTAGAGTGCTCATTTATACACAATTGAATATAACAGCGTTCCTTTTACATTATTGAAGTTATTATTCCCAAAGATTACAACACATATATACAATGAATCTGATTAAGATATTGCTACCTGTTTACGAACAGTTGTCCACAATTAAATATTACTTTTCTCGTAAGTAACTGAAATCAGTGGTAGGACTAACAGCTAGACATCATATTTATTCATTCCCTCTGTCTGGGGGAATTGAACGTTCGCAAGAACATTAACAACCGGAAACTGTGAAATTTAAATAGTGATACATTGAATGAACACTTTTTACCACGCAGTAAAATCTTGAGGGCGCAATTAGATGCAAGTTCCAGGGTCTGATAGCTCTTATATAACTGATGTAACCTGTGAATTAAAAACGAAGTTACAGTGGCAACAGTTGACATCTTAGTAGTCTTACCTGTTGGTATCGATGCAAATGATTTATTGTCTAAATTGAATAATTTAGTGCCATCCATAAAATTCACTGTTGAAATTGAAAATAACAATATCATCCCTTTCCTAGATGTATTAACACATAGAGAATCTTTCCAATGTAAATTCAGTATTTATAGAAAACCCACAAATAATTTAACATATGTACATTTTTATTCTGGCCACCATCTTAATATAAAATTTCCATTTTTTCTTCTATCTTCCTACGTGCTTTGCGTATCACGAGTCCACAATATCTTGACCAAGAAATAGAATACAAAAAAAGATAGGAAACGATCTCTGCTACCCACCCCATTTAATTGATTTATGTTATCAAAAAGCTCACAAAAAGTTTTATAGTGTTGCTATTAATGAAAAAGAAATGCCTAAAAATGTACTTAGCTTACCTTACTTTCGTGGATTTGAAACCATAAAATCAATATTTAGATCGTTTAATGTTAATGCAGTGTTCTCTTATAACAATACCATTAAAGATATGCTAATTAAGAATAGTCCCGTAACAAATAACAATATAATTTACAAAATTTCTTGTAAGGATTGCCCATCGTTTTACGTTGGTCAGTCAAGTAAAAATTTGTGTACGTATTAAGCAGCATATGTATTCAGTTAGAACAGCCCAGACTTCAAATGCACTGTTTATCCATCTGAGTGAAAAAAATATCATTGTATTAATTGGGGTAATATCTCTGTAATTGCTAGATCTAATGATTATGTTTCAAGAAATTTACTGGAATCAGCAATTATACAAATTACTAATAAAAAACAACCCAAATCTTAGTCCGGGAATGTACCATTTGGACCCGTATATTTGTAAAATGTTTATGAAGGACTACTAATAAATTAGTCCCACATGTATATAGTTATTATCTCTCTCTCTCTCTCTCTCTCTCCTCTCTCTCTCTCTCTCTCTTCCTTGATATTCTCTCTCCCTCTCTCTCTTGCTCGATGTATTTTTTATTTTTTTTTTCTCGTCTTTTCATTAATAATTTTTTGGGGAACATTTTTGTAAATTTCATGATAATAAGTTGTATATGCCTCCTTTGTTTCAAAATGTATTGTTTTCTGGATGAATCGTCTTTTGACCGTGTGTGTATCCTCCAAGGTGTGGCTGCCCTCAGGCGTTTCCTCGTTTCTGTAGAGTGAAATCGACCTTATTGCTAATCTTGTAGTGTATGTTTGGATATTAAGCCTACCTTGACTATGTTTTTCCCCTGTAAGATCAGTTATGCCTGAGTAAAGGGTCGAACTAGACCGGAAGTGCTTGGCTATCTCGCTTTTCATTTTTTTTCCTTCGTGGCAAAACCTTTATATATATATATTATATATATATATATATATATATATATATATATATATATATATATATATATATCATACATATATAATTTATATTGAATCACGTAAAATGGAACGTGATGAATATATAAATGAATACAAAATCAACGAAGGAAAGAGAAACGATGAATTCTTCAAGCCCTTTCGACTTCTGCCAAATAAAGGCCTTGCAGAACTTTGTCGTTTCTCTTTACTTCGTGTGGTTTTCTTTTCAAGGTGATTTGATTTGGCTAAATAATGTGAGAGGAAACAGACTCGCAGTGGTACAACTTCTACATAATCAAGACCAGACCCCGAGACACAACTCTCAGCTAAGCATCGGAAATATTTTTGGTTTTGTCGTGGTTAGTTAGGCGCGAAGAATTACGACCTTCAACCCTGTAATTTTATGAGCTCCCCATCTCGATTAACAAGAGCATAAAACGGTGATACCCCCACCCCACACCCCCCACCCCCATGCCGGAGGCCTTTTTTGCCGCTAAGTAAGGAAGTTCAGACAAAGACGAGACGTGTTAGGACTATATCGACGGCAATTATGGAAGGTCGTAAGGACGAACGTTGTAAAAAATTATAAAGAAGTTATAAAGCTGCAAAAACTGTTTGTTGGGGCGCTCTTGTGAACTCGTCAATCTAAGTGGTGTAAAACGTCTACTTCTAGATGAGGGCTGTCTCGTATTGGTTATGATTTCCTTAACTGATTCATCGAAAAATGATTCATCGAAAAATACTTCACAATAATGAATCAAATCGTAGTAGACCCGGTAATCCCATCTGCTGTGTGAAACGTGTAAGAGGGCTTTGGCATCAATATTTAAGATCAACATTTAACATCGAGATCAAGGCTGTAAATCTCTTACCTTAATGTTGCTATAACGTAATAGGAGGGTTTTTATAAAAGAAAAAGAGCCCAGTGTCTTAGTTTTTTGTAAACTGTGAATGATTCATTCTCGTCTATATAATACATAGAACGTAAGAAAAATTAGAAAGCCGAGGAATAATCCGTAAGTGAAATGTCAAAATGATTTTGGTTAAAGAAATAAGACCATAGTGAAGCTTGGCAAGTTTTATTTCAGCAACATTTTGCTGAATTCTATGGCTAGTGTTTCGAGAGGGCAGCATCATATGAGATGAAAACGAAATATAGGAACAATGAATGCCAATTTGTTTACATAATAAAATTTTTTGCTGACCACATCAGCTCTGGTACTTGATGCTATCCTCCCCCCCAGCCCCCCACTAGCTTTCTTACTTTTTCTTCTCAATTCCAAAGTTAAACAACATCAGCCTTGAATGGCTGTACATCTTCTCTGATATGGCTTTGAGCTATCATATTTGGCCATGAGACATTTTGAGCCATTCTATTGTGATATTATTGTAACTGGTTAATGAAAGATTGTATCAACATATATTGCAGAACCTGAATACTTCCAGCTGGATTATTGGCAAGATAGCTTCAGTTTATATTTGTATACGTTTGTACATTCTTGAGCGTTTGTTCATTCGCCCTAACATCCGAGAACGTAATGAGAAACCGAGATTAAGAAATAAATGAGACTGCACAAAAAGACCCTCATTAAGCCATGCAGTGCCATAAAGTGCTACTGGAGCTCAGAAACCATCCTCAGATCGTGTCGTTAAGTACAGACGCAGCAGCTATTTAGACGAAAATTAAGGAAGAAGAGACCAGCTCTGGAGTCGGTAGGATTGCTGTCTAAGGCTGGAATGCCGTCTGAGTAAGTGGAGAGGAATTTTCATAACAAAGCCCCTGGTGTCTGACAGATATTATAGACGTTGTTGTCTTAAACGCGGTTCTCGAGCTGCGGGATATTGGCCTTCATTGATAATGGGCCATAAAAGATAGATGTTCTTTCCGCCACTTTGGTTCCCTACCTGCATTTTTATATCTTTATTATTCAAGGTGGCGTTTTATAATCCCTGTCTGACTGTCAATACAAACTATCAGCTACGTCATAAATTTAGTCTTTCACGTACAAAAGGTAAACGATTTTAGAATTCAGATTTCTTCATAAACTAAACACTGGGTGGGAAGAAATGTTAAATTTCTTTAAAGCTCAAATGATGATAGAAAGAACAAAGCGTGATCCGACCTCCAGCTCTCTCTGGGCGCTTGGTCAATTCTACAGTCAAATAGTGCTTTGCTTCACCAACGAAAATTAAAATAAATGCGTTGTAATTTATTAGACATCATTTTTATGTACTGTTTAACATGCATATTATTTATGTTTTACATTTGTATTCTAATAAATATATCATAACTATCCTATCCAAAAATTCCTGTATCTTTAGCTAAATGCAAAACATCTTTTTCAGACCTTTATCATAGGGCTTTCCTACACCACCACCCCGCCCCCCGTAACAACACAAAGTAATTTGTAGGCTTACTCCCTGAGTAAGTGATAAAGAAGATTGTTGGTATTATTGGAGTAATAAATGATTAGGAATTCGCTACATTGTTTGTTACTTATGCCCAGGCATTTTTTTTAAGTGTATGATTGTGAATTCTTGTGGGTTTTGAACATAAGTAAGGAATACGACATACTATGTCAGTCTACCCGAGAACTGTAAATTCATAATATGCCGTACTTAATTAACGATACCTACTTAGCAAAAAATATAAAGAAAAATAGGACTATCAAAATTCTAGTTTTCAACGATTTTACTTGCAGTGAAAAGAGATAAATCATCTTTTTCGAAAAGTGGAAATCAAGTGTACGTCTTATATTTAATCAGTTCCTTTAAGTTTTCTGTGAAAGAAAACTATTATACAGGCTTTGTCTGTCCGTCCGCCCTCAGATCTGAAAAACAACTACTGAGGGTACAGGGCTGCAAATTGGTATTTCGATCAGCCACCCTTCAATCAACGAACATACCAAATTGCCACCATCTGGCCTCGGTAGGTTCGATTTTATTTAAGGTTAAAGTTAGCCATGGATCGTGCATCTGGCAGCTTTTTTTCGGAGCCATGGGACACATCCACACTCTACCGCATCTGGTAAGCAACTAAAGATCTGTCGGTCATAGTTGATGTTTTTATATAGCATTATACGTTGTACAGAAAGCTCGATTGCGCCGAAGAAATTTCGCCGCATTTTTCACTCGTTAATCCTTTCTATAAATATCATCAAGAAAGAGAGAGGGTTGTAGCATGAGCTATTTTTAATGTTGATGATAGTTAATTAGTATTTCAAGTTCCCGGAAGACCTCTTCATGACCAACCTCTTGGGTGGGATATTTTTGTAAAGTGAAGTTCCTGTTAGTAATTTGTGTTGAAAAACCACTGTTTTGGATTTGCATTCGAGGAGTGATTGAAAAAATATAATATATCAACGTTAAGTTGTAATTCAGAAAACCTTCTTTCCGAGTAAGAGCAACATGGAGACTAGGAAGCCTTTGGTTGTTTGTCTGTCGTTTTCTCAGCAAGATCATCTTTTTTTAATTATTGTTTTTATACCTGTGCCCATGTATGCTTCTGCTCTTAGTGACTAACATTTATGAGCACAGCTCGTAAAGATCATCTCGACATAAAATGTTCGAGGTATCCAATTATATTACGTGTTTCATCAGACCAACAACAACAAAAAAACTAATTAAATGGCAAGGAGCAATTAGTAAACATCCCGTTAATGATCAGGGGTGCGTGTAAAAGCCTCACGTTGAGATTTACAGGTCTGTCGTCGGTTCCTGAATACGCGGAAGCCATTTAATCCTGTGCACGTAAACTACAGAGGTTTTTCTTGAGTATACTTCTGGTGATTTCGATTCGTTGGAAACGTGTGACTGTGATTAGTGGCTAGTGTATCAATCACTCCTCTTCTGGTATTTGGTTCCAGTAAACTCCTCTGTCAATTAGGTCTTAGGATTTGCTGTTGATTATCATAAAGGATATCAGTCTACTCGTGGCTGGTAAATGGAGTTTTGCAATTCATTCTATTGCAATTATTTTGCTGACTCATAAGAACTTCCATCCATAAAGGAGTAAAACGTGAACTTTGCCTCTTGGATTCAACTCCTTATATTCTGCACATTAGCTTCATCCTTTGGACTTTCATTTATTCCGATAGAAACATTTGGGTTTTAAGAGCAAGAAGTATCTCATTTATAAGGAGAAATATAAATAGTAGAAAAATATGGAAAGTTGCCAATAAGAGAATGAGCATATTGCATAACGAATACCACAGACCTATTCAATACCTCGCCAATTTAGACAAAAGTGATGAATACATCAAATTAAGCGGAATAGATGAGGCCTGGAGTCAATATGCCCAATAAGGTCAAAATGTCACAGGGCAAACGAAGATCCATTTGCATAACTAAAGTCTGCAGTGAATGACGGTTGCTATTGATGTCATTGTCTTCGGTATAGACCGAGAGTCATGGAGGTGTTTTTTTATTGATAGGGCGTCATAAATTTTTATTTTCTCTGCTACTCAGTGTTTACAACCTTCCCATTCTACGTTACCTGAGGAAAAATTTCCAATCTTATCACTGAAACCAAGAAGGACACAGTTGTCCTTCGAGGTGCGATAGATTCGCAATATGGATCTGACTACTCTCATAACGGTGAAAGGAAATAAATAACGCATTGTGAACTAATCAATCGTGTGTAATCGGAAGAGACAAACATTTTGTACATAATTTACAGACTTTTGTAATGTATTGGATTACTAAGGTCCATTGTACAACATTCTTTTTATTTGTAACTGGAAACTACGAATCATAAAATCAATGATATTGTATCTCGGAATTGGAATTAACAATTACACCACTGGTAAAATATGCAGCTAAATGACAAATAATAAATAACGAATAATAATGAGAAAGAACTCTCGGAGACATTAATGCCTGGCCTCCAGGTGAATGTCATTGGTAGGTGTGTCATAACGCTCGTCGGCAATTTATCATTATATATCACAAAAAACAGGTGACAACAAGTCAAACGACTCTAAGTGGAGAGCTAACCTTGACAAAGGCTGCAAAATCGTATGAAGTACTGGTTAGCATTATTGGTAAGTAGTTTTCCTGCGTGTGTTTACGACACATGTTGGTGTGAAGGGTGGACTTATCCTTAACCAATTCTCAAATCCGGAAGAACACTACTGAGATGGCTTTGTCTGTCCGCCCTTAGATCTTGTAGGCTGCTGAGGCTATAGAGCTGTAAATTGGTATGTTGATCATCCACCCTCCAATCATCAAGCATACCAAATTGCAGCCCTCTAGCCTCAGTAGTTTGTATTCTATTCAAGGTTAAATATAGCCATGATCGTGGGTATGGCAACGCTATAGGACTTCGGGGCATTTGAGCGTGCTTTCATATAACTTGACTTCTATGTCTGTCTGTCTGTTTGGGTCAAAACTTGTAACTTAATTTTCGCCCCGTTCTCATCGTCCAAGGGACTTGAAGTTTTGGATGGTTACTCAATCACGGTGACAATACAAACTTACGTTGTCTGTGGGTCAGCAGTGACCTCTAGTGACCCTCAGTGACCTCTCTTAGTATCTAAGATTTGTATGAAACTCTTCGATTTTTCACATCTCTGACTCAGTAGAATATCTTCTACGTATATACTTCCCTCTTCCATCTCCATACGTTCCTCCCCCTTCCCCCCTCCATCCCACCTTGCCTTCCCCTCCCTCATCTCTCTTCCCTTCCCTCTCCCCTTTCCCTACCCTATCCCTTCTTTCTCCACCCCTCCTCCTCCAATTTTTCCTCCATCCCCTTCCTGTTTCCCTCCCCTCCCATATATCCTCCCCACCTCCCATTTTCCCCTACTGTCCTCCTTTCCCCTCACCTTTCCTCCTCCCCACCTTCCCATCTTCCCTCCCTTTCTACCCTTCTTTCCTCCCCCACCCTTCATCTTCCCTCCCTCTTTACCCTCCCTTTCCTCCCCCTTCCCTCACTCCCCCATAAATGGATATCAGATTCTTTAACTACAATCATAAATCGGCTGCAATTTCAGTCAAAACTAAAAAGTATAATATAGAAATATAAAAATAACAATTTTATTCATGCTTTTATTCAAATTATCTAAAAAGTAAAAAAATTATTCTTTGAGATACACCAGGATTTTCTTACCATTAATCATTTCTACACAAATGAAAGTCTGGGTCCCAAACATGGAAGGAAATGCTACAAGAAATTGAAATATAATTTTTTTTTATTCTTGTAGCAATCCATTCCATGCTTGGGTCCACGCTTTTAATTTTGTTGACAAGATCAATTGTAAGAAATTCCTGGTGTGTCAAGAACTTTTTTTTTTTTACTTTTTAGTGAATTCTGATAAAAACATGCTTAGATTTTTTTTTAGATTTTCTCACTATAAGATCTCTTCTGCGTTAGGATTCGGCAACCTTGGCCACGTAGTGATTATTTTCGCCTCCTTAGCTGACCCGACATATGTGTAAAGCATTAGAATTTGGCAAATATACTCGACATGCACTCTCATTATGAAAATGTTTACACGGTGGTTAAAGAGATGAGTGAATTGAGTTGGTAGACTGTACTGGAACATTATTTTCAACCCCCACCCCCTCTCTCTCTCCCTG
The DNA here is from genome assembly GCF_015104395.2 of Macrobrachium nipponense. NCBI lineage: Eukaryota > Metazoa > Arthropoda > Malacostraca > Decapoda > Palaemonidae > Macrobrachium > Macrobrachium nipponense. Next base: position 1,628,443 of record NC_087201.1, read on the forward strand.
TCTCTCTCTCTCTCTGAGAAGGTTACTTGGTAATTTCTATCCGCTAAGGAGACCTTATTCTCAGCTTGTTAACCATTGATATTCTTTGAAAATTCAATATCCTGCTGTATATTGCGATAAAAGCTTGCTGTTGTTAGATTTCTGCAGGCTTTATACCTTAATGGTTCATAAATGGTGTTAATTATGTGGAAGTGTGGTGAAAATCCCTATTGTAGCCTTGTGAACTTTGACCGTCTATTGTTCTCTCTTATTGCATTGCGAATAATGCATTTGTCAAAATGAGGATAAAGATGACACAGTTTAAAAACAGTTAGAAAGATATATAAATTTCCCATTTTCATTTCAAATACCAATATCCATATGATAAACTTCATTCATTTTACACCACAGACTATTCTGATTTTTTTCGTTTACTTTGGGAGTAAGCCTAAAAGCTACTTTGTTGTTGTTACTGTTGTTATTCTTATTGTTAGGAAATGTCTGTGGGAGATTCTAAAAAGGTTTGAAAAAGGTGTTTTGCCTTGAGTTAAAGATACAGAAATTTCAGGATGAGATATTTATGATGCATTTATTAGAATGAAAATATATAAAATAAATAATGTGCATGTTAAACAGTAGAGAGAAGTTTTTTCTAATAAAATATAGCGTATTTATTTTAATTTTCGTTGGTGAAACTAGTTTCTATCTAACCATAGATTTTAGCACTTTTTAATTTATGTAATGTTTGGAACGTAAGCGTGATGGGGAAAATCCTGTACACGTCTCGAGTAAGCTGTAAGTCGGATCACGCCATTTTTTTTCTTTTTTTTTTTTTTACATTCCATGACAAGGGACTGGTATTTGGTCCTCGGTAAATCTAAGATAATCAAAGCATATTCAGCATACTCAATACTAAAATAATAACTTTTCCTTTATCTATGCCTAACTTCGTCTCTCTTTAGGTGTGCTTCATTTTAGCTCACGCCACGCCGGATTCGTTCCATCCCACTAAACTGGAACATTAATTCCTTGAAACTTAATAATTGTCAATCGATGACGGAATGGTTAATGATGAAATTGTTGGCATCAAGCTTTTGAGATTTTTCAGACTCAAATTTTGATGATTAATGGCTAATTTCGTACATATTTCATGATGTGCAATCATAGGCTAAAGCACATTATTACGAAATGAGCTCAGTAGAGAAAGTCATTCCTGTTTTCCTCGCATTGAGCTGGAGCTCAATAAATTTGCTTCTAGATGTATTTTATAGACAATGTTACGAGGAATCATTCTATGTTTGTGGACAGCATATTCACAAACTCTGACCGAGTACCGATACCCTCCCCGAAAAAAGCAGGACCGTAGAATCTTCTTCAAAATAATCTCATTATGTTCCCAACACCGAAATTACCTGTGCAATACTGTTTTGTACTAACCCAACCTAACCTCACCTAACCTTACCTAAGGGCATGGCCAAAAATCTGGGGCTGGCGCAATATTAGTATACATCTCATGAATTTGTTTCTGGGCATCTAAATTTCAATCAGGAGTAACACAAACAGTTTAGAATGAATATTGTATCTATTGGCCATAAGACTACTGAGGAAAGTTCAAACTGAAAACCAAAGCCATGTAGAATAATACTAAGATTAGGAGAAAATACTGACACAAACCCCTCCCCTTCTCCCTCCCTTCCCTCTTTCCTCTCCCCTTCCTACTTCCCTCCCCCTCTTCTCCCTCTTACCTCTTAAAAGGGACAATCACCACAGCAATACCTGGACAAAAAGGACAGCCACTATAGTAATACTGAGATAAAATTGACAGTCACCACAGTAATACCTGTCAGTCCACCCACTACGCGAAAAGAGGGACTGTCCCCCTCGTCCTTCCATTCTTTTCTCCCCTATCCTACCCCTTCCTTTTTCCCTCCCCCCACCCATGCATTATCGTTCAGAATTTACGCGGACAGTGCCAGGTTGGTTAGTATCTTGTATATACCTGTCAGTTCACCTACGCCTGTTCAGAGAATAAAGTCCACATGAATATAGTAAAATTGTCCCCTTTATCATTCCTTCTTCCTCTTTACCCTACCCCTTCCTTTTTCCCTCCCCCCCCCCACCCATGTTATTCAGAGTTTACCCGGGCAGTGTTTTCTATAGTATATATATATATATATATATATATATATTATATATAAATATATATAATATAAATATATATAAGTGTGTGTGTGTGTATGTGTGTGGGCTGGGGTGTGTGTGTGTATGTATGTATGTATATATAATTCAAATACTACAGACACACACACACACACACACACACACACACACACACACACACACACATATATATATATATATATATATATATATATATATATATATATATATATATATATATATATATATATATATGACCTGATCTC
>NC_087201.1:1631347-1638847 GCF_015104395.2 Macrobrachium nipponense
ATTACATTCTGTTGATCGCATTTTCTCTGAAGCACAAAAAATCTAGATCAAAACACACGGTTGTCATGGAAACAGCCAATAAAAATTCTAGTTACGCAGGTAAAGGAAAGGAAGTACATATTCCAGCTTCAACTATCATTCATTGCTGTTGCAAAAAAAAAAAAAAAAAAAAAAAAAAAAAAAAAAAAAAAAAAAAAAAAAAAAAAAAAAAAAAAAAAAAAAAAACGGAACTCGTGAATTTTTTAGCCTATTTTTATCCATGACCATTTTTTCTGTCGACGATTTTACTTCAGAGACAGGATTTAGCAGCACAATTAGAGATTTATGAATCAAAATGTCAATTGCTTTTTCTTCCATTTTCTGCAGAGATATCTCAGTTTGCAAAAAAAAAAAAATAAATAAATAAAGAAAGTAAAGACCTTTAACTCATGTAAGAGTTAGACCAAATTACACACAAAAAGACCAAGAATTCCGTTGAATTCATAAGTACGTTGCAAAATTAGCTTCAACAGTCAAACAGATAAAAAAAAAAGAAAAAAAAAATTATAGTAAAATAAAACGAAAATATCAAGAATGCACTTTCTTCCAAACAGCAACGCATAAAGTGAAAGGACAAGTCAACGAAATTAGCTCTAACTGTGCTCCTGATCGGTTGTCTCATAGTTGTAACTGTGGTAACCACTGTACTTAAACAGCACTGGATTTATTTTTAAAAAAATTATATTTTTTTCCTTAAAAGGGAACATATAATAAATTTCTCCTCTGAGCATGAACGAGGTATTTGTATAAGTATCTATTTATCTTTTTATTATTGATAGATTTAGATTCAAAACCCTTTTTTATTGCCATCATTAAAATATTTCTTCAGGAGGTTATTTCTAATGTTTTGGCAATACTGCTAAAAGCCGTCTGCTATTCATATACTGACCTCAAGTTAGGGGATGAATGTGTCTCTCTTGCCAATAAACTTCCCTTTTATGTTAGGAAAGGAAGAAAAAGTAAAAGAGGGTAGACGGGAGAAAGAGAATATGTAAAGGAGGTACAGTAAAGGATGTCATAGTAGGCTTAATTTCATGTTCCGATTGCGAGCAACGCGTCCTCTAATTGTCTACCTCAGATCATTTACTGTTGCTTTGGTTATGGCGACTTCTTAATTAATGTTAAGACATGTGCTCATGTCAGATGGAAGTGAAAGTGACGAACCCTTTCAAAGGTGACCTCTGCTCAGGTGACCTTTGAAACGTGGATTCAAAAATTCTTTCCTTGCCGACTTAGACAGACTACCAGACCTGGCCGAAGATGACCTCACTGATCTAAAGACAAGGGGAACTGTAAGAAATAAATTTAAAACGTTCATAGAGAATTCTAATGTTCTTTGACACAAGCCAGCTCTCGTTTGTCAAAGCGAGCCATGAGTGTTCTGATTTCGCTTGCTAATCCTCAATTCTGCGTGTCAGGATTTTACGGCCCTTTTTGCTAAAATGAGTCGTAAAAGAGAAATCGGTTGCATGTCTGAGTTGTCATTCGCGACAAGGAGCAACAACCTTCCCTTTGAGATGAAACCTTGGAAATAGTTGCAGTTTCCTTTTATGTTGAATTTACAGAAAATGGACATGATTGAAAAACCGGATGCTTTGTAAAGACTGTTTGAATTATTTATGTATGAGGAATTCAACTAAAAGTATGTTCAATACATGCAAAAGGTCCTGTTTATGTGAGTATACGAATTTTTCTAGGGAGGGTGCCAGTAGCTTTCATCAGATTCTCAAGGGAGTTTGTTATTCAAAAAGTGATGAGAACCACTGCAATGGTCGCTTGTTCCTCATCAGTGAGGAATTAAATATCCAGATATTAATTGGCTGAGTTCACAAGTCTTGAGCTGGCTATTATAGAAGCAGGATAACACAGAGGAAAATAGTGAATCCCAAAAATGCATGCGCTTTTAGACAAAGAGCGAGACTATTACAAAAACAGAGAGAAATTTATCAAGCTCCCTCTAAAGTTTGACGGCAAACCTTGGAGGTTATAAGTAACCTCAAGGCAAACTTAAGAAAGATAATTCAGTTTGAAAAAGCTAAAGACTAAATGTTTTTCCACAGTGATCATTCAAGTTAGGATCCTAATCAGTTAATGATAGTGATGTAGAGAATAATTTCAGTTGTAGTCCTTTAACTACTGTTGGCAGTGTTGGAAAATGCTAGGCGTAATATAGTACTTAATCTCATAAAAAATCAATCTCGTTTGTATTGACAGGGTAATGACACCCAAGAAGCGGTTTTCGTTTTTTCTTTCATGCAACAACACCAAGAAGAGTAAATCAGCTCCTAGATGAACAACATAAAAAAAAGCAATGCTATTACTGTTTTCAGATAAGTGACAACTTTTCTCACTAGATAATTAAGGCAGAAAATTTTACAAAGGCAAAAAAAAGGGGGGGGGGGAAGGGGGGGGGGAGGACAAGGTAACTAAATTTAGAGTTGGCACAAAAAAAAAAAAAAAAAAAAAAAAAATGGAATTACTCTCCACAAAATATCTATGGAATCGAACTTACAACTAATTCATGTGAGAACAGGATCTCATCTTGAAACTTTCACAATAAAGAAAAAAAAAATAAAAAAAAAATGTAGAAAAAAGAATAATACTATACGCCGCTTCCGGTATTGTCAAAAAGTAGCTTTTGGTGGGAAGTGTTTTTCGACTGAACCCCAGCAGCCTTTGTGAACGATACCATAAAGGCGGCCTTTCACACAGAAATAAGCATTTCCCTCTGTAGGTACTATAGCTCAAGGAACACTCCGCTTCGTCGTGCTGGTACCGATTCAGTTTCTCTGTTCACCTTCGGATAAAATGGACCTTACTGGACGAAACTGGCGAAGAAAGAGTACAAAAAAGGGGGCCAACTAGCGTATGCGTTCGTTTTCGTTTAGTCAAGGCTTGAACTCCTGAGATTGCTGCACATTTTTGTGTCTATTGAAGACACAGTGCATTGCAGGCTTACAGCAGACAACTGAAGCGGAAGTGTCCTTAACAGAAAATATATATATATATATATATATATATATATATATATATATATATATATATATATATATATATATATATATATATATATATAGGGTATCGAGTCTTGCCGAACACACAAAAAAAAAAAAAAAAAAAAAATCCATCGTATTCAATAAACCCTCTATAGAGTGATGCAGCCCTGGAGCTGACGCCAGTAATTCCAAAGACAGTTGTAACTGAAGCAGGTGCGTTTATATAATTACAATAATTATATATACAGCTAACAACAATATCTTGGTACATAGTTTCGTCCATACTATTTGTTTCGATCGTGCGGTTCGTCCAAAGTTTTGCTCTATGAAGAACCTTACTGTACTGGTATCGTATAAGGATATGTGCAAACGGAAACGCTGCTCAGCTACGTGAAATTTCAACGCGTAAGAGTAACTTAACGCAAAAAAGCGTTGCGTTCCTTGTTTCGTTATAAGAAATTGTGAGATATATCTGCCATCTAGAAGTACATTACTCGTCATAAGGCAGGCCATCCAGCAATGCACGATGCTTCTGAAGAGCCGCGACAGGGAATCGTAGTCAAATAAACTAACATTAATCACCTGAGCGGCAGGCCAGCGAATCATCGCTTTTGTTGATAAAAACGTCAGGGCCAAGATTTGGGTAAACAGTATTCGGTGATCATACGTGATTGCGCTGTAATAAACAACTTATTCGTGATTATCGTCGGTATATCAATCATGGAACGATAATTATTATGGCTATAAGTAGTCAGACAACCTAGAGTCTATGCAAGTGGTAATGTGGGTGGCTTCGTTGGTAACCGTAAAGCTAATTATGGCTGAAGTCTTGTGTTTCTCAGATGATGGTGAGTGCGATGATAATAAATGAGCCATTGTTGGTTAGTAGCTATTGGTGTAGTGCTGTTCTAGAGCAAGACATTCTCATAATAGGTGGGGTATACAGAGGAAAAAAGTGATGTTAAAGGCGAAAGTGATCACCCGACTGCGAAAACAGCAGCAATTCGCTCATACCAAAGCATCCTAAGGAGTGCAGGCAAGAAGATCTAAATTGTGGGGAAGATGGGAAAGTGAGGCGCTTGTTTCCTAAACTTAATATACTGTTTTTGCAAAATATCCGCAAAATCTGTCATTATTATTGTATCCGTACGATTATTGTTATTAATGGTATTTCCTTTTTTCATTATTACTGTGATTATAATCAATCTAGTTTTGTTACATGCCATTTTTGAACTATTCTCAGTTTTATTACGGTTAATGACCATTATTTTCCATTACCATCTTTTATACAACCTCAGCAAGTGTGGATATTGCCGAATAGTAACTTTTTTTAAATGTTATATTATGTATCTAGACAGTGTATATTATTGTTATTATCATTATTGATTCATCCCAAGCCGTTGTGGCAAGTGTGAACTCCCACAATTCTGAAACCAGCGCATAAGTGCCACCGTCAAGCTGAAGTATAGCAGAAAAGGGGAAGGACTGGTTAGTAGTCCAGCAGATGTATGTGCTTCAATGTTGCCAAAATCCAAAAAGAACCTTGGCCTTCCCTATCAAATGTTTATTGAAAAAGCTGGTACCAAGAAAACCGTTACCACCAAGGACGAGTAGTTTTCCACACTGGGGATGAGGGGTGATTCATTAAATCTTCAAAGTATATGGATCATAGGGGCTATATTTAGATGTCATTCCTCTTAGGCCGAAGAAAGCATGAAGTGGACACTGAGCTGGTCAGTCACTTTTAAGAGAAGGTAAATATATTTTGCAAAACTACATCTTTCCTCTCTATGTATGCAATAACCACTGTGAGGACTCCCATATTGCTGGGGAAAGTTGTATGAGGTTAGAGGTTAGTACACAAACAATGGACTTGAGTAGCACAAATTCAAAAACGCTAGGAAAATAGCAGGTTATCAAATGAATGAAACATACACAACTTCAACCATTTTTCCCCCACACGCATTGCACCCGCCAAAAACATACCCCGGTATGTCAAGGTTTTGGATTTCACCTCAGCACTAAGGCAAGGCATGAAAGCCACCTTGATTGGTTGGATGACAGCCAGGCCTTATATCCCGCCGGGGTGTAGTCAAGATACTGCAGCAAGTTTCTGTCATCATTATGATATCGGTTTTCACGTTGTTGATGAGGGCGAGCTGGAATAGATGAATCTCTACTTGCAAATAGAACACGAGGCACAGAGTGATAAAAATGTGGCTTCCAATGCCACGAAAGCTTCCAAACTTCTCAAATTTGGTGAGTACGACTATTTTTCGCCATTATCCATCTTTGACGTGCCGTTTCGCAGATTAATGATTATTTATGATTTAATCAACGTTATCTATATCACCAATCATTAGTCCACAAGTTTGTTTCTTGTATTATTATGAACAGGTTTCACGTTTATTTGATGTTAATTAACTTAATTGTGACAATGGTAAATATTTTTAGAGGTTTTGGAGATTTTGGAAATTGTTGCATTAATTACCATAATTTAATATAATTAAGGTAATTTTTCACAGGTATGTTAGCATTATTATTTTATGCTCCATGGTTATTATTGTTTCTTAACTGTGTGAAGATATTAATTTATTTTAATTAATTTTTTAATGTAATTTTCATTAATAACTATCATCTTCACCATTAATCATTATTCACTGGATTGTCTGTATTATATTGACACGTTTATTTATGGATTTTAAATGGTGTTAGTCAATATTATTTCTTTTGGATTGTTCTTTACATTAATCACCATAATCGTCATCGCATTAATTATTTTCATCAGGTTTTTCAGAATTATTAACATAATCTATGACATGTTCGTTAATGTAGTTGTTGTTTATTAATTATGACAGTATATTAAAAGGACAAAAAAAAGAAAATCTTCACGCGGGCGGACGTTTGAAGGGATTTCTTTCATTATTACTATACAGCATTATTAAAACAATATGAAGCATCAATAAAAACAATATTTTGGAGAATTTTATTAAAAAGGAAAGGGAAACCAGTTAAAACTCATAAAAAGAGCATTCCGGCCGCGCATTATTGAACAAATATCTCAAAACGTCATAATAACTTTTTTTTTATGAATTGTTAACATAGGCACAAATTACAAAGATTTGGCTTAATTTTGAAACAGATGTAATATCACAGCGTTTAATTTGCAAATCCAGTTAAACTCAGGGTGTTACAAAAATCGGTTAGCAAGTTCTCATTTGACAGATTCTGTTTTTAAGGATAACAAGTTTCTCATGTGACAGATTCAATTGTTAAGGATAGAAATTTTCTCATGTGACTGTCAATAGTTAATGATAGCAAGTTTCTAATGTAACATGTTCAATTATTAGGGATAGCACTTTTTCATGTAACAGATTCAATTATTAAAGATAGAAAAGTTTCTCAGTGATAGATTCAATTAATGTTAGGAAGTTTCTGGTGACAGATTCAATAATTAACGGTAGAAATTTTCTCATGAGACAGATTCAGTTGTTAAGGGATAGCAAGTTTTCTCATGTGACAAATTCAACAATTAAGGATAACAAGTTTCTCATATAACATGTTCAGTTGTTAAGGATAGGAAGCTTGTCATGTAACCGATTCAGTTATTAACTATACGAAATTTCTGACGTGACAGATTCAGTTGTTAAGGATAACAAGTTTCTCATGTAACAGATTGAATTGTTAACCTAACAGACACAAAGCAGTCGAAGAAAAAGCTCCATAACTGAGTAACATAATTATTATTCGAAGTAATATTACTAGAAATAAAAAAAACATGAAATTATATAAACTAACACAAGGATTTTTTTTTTCTGGTGCACGATGGAAAAGACATAATTAAAACCTTCCTAACAAAGTTAGTTAAAACAACTCGTGCTGCGACCTCCACCCTCCTCGGTATGCAAGCAAGATTTTCCACTCACACGTAAGTTGTAAACATTATATTCCTAACTTTATTACGTGGAGTGGTCTTCATAACTGATACTCATACTTAGTACTACTTATATACTAACAACAAGGATCTAATAAAAAGGACACAAATTAAACATGTTCATATACTCTCAGTTATAAGTGGAAACACAAAATAATCGAACAGAAATTTAGCCTAAATTCAATATACCAAATAAATTGAAACGTGCTAAAATCCACGGTAAAATAGTCTTGTTTCGCCAACGAAAATCGAAATACATACGCTATATTTCAAAAGTGTGTCAATACAGAAAAAGTAATTTTCTGTACAGATGAAAGAGTGCGGTGGATTCACTACCAGAAATCGGCAGACTTTTTGATTAAATTCCACATGTATTTTTTTTTTGTCAAGTCGAGCTGCAAACAAGGTATTTGGTCAGTACAGCATCATGACCCTTCCAAAACATTAGTTTTATTTCTGAGAGAGAATTACTCTCAAACACTATGGACTTCTTTATTTTAACAGTCTCGTACTGTGTAAGGAAGATCGACA
>NC_087201.1:1643847-1651347 GCF_015104395.2 Macrobrachium nipponense
GGCTTAGTTCCTGAAGGAAAGCGAATTTCCTTGACCAATTCATTAGGGACGTGGAAGAAAGATTTTACGTATTACAGTCCAGTGGGAAAGCGTTAAGTTCAGTGTTGAAAAGGATCCAGAGACAAAAAAGAAGACCATTTGCACCATCAACTGATAATTACGGTCTGCTAATCTGGTCACAGAATTATGTATAAAGTAGGGAGAATTTGTTGAATCGTAGATAGATATACCAACAAAGAAAAGTATACATCATAATATATCATTAGAAAGGTAAATGTCTGTACTTTTAATTTCGAATATGATAATGTTCTCGATATAAAATGTATAGTTTAGGTAATAAAGCGAAGGCAGTTGTTTCCCTGTACTTAGTTATGTAACCTTAAAACTTTTAAGAATTTATTTAGGAGCAGATTTGGTTATCGAAGCTAAAGACCTTCATAGTGATGTAGTGCCGTAAGTGTACCTCACGCGGTTAACTGTAGGCACTACTGGAGGTTCATTGCAGCGTCCTTCTTCCTTTAGCTATAACAAATTCCATTTGTTTTACTGTACCTCTGTTTATATTCTTCTTTTTTTCCAACTTGCTTTCCACCATCTCCTAACAATTCTCTCAATTTTTCATTCGATGCTGAATGACCTCATAGCCTTTTGGCCTAAATTTTTATACTTCATTCCAGCCCATTGGAGCTAAACACTGTATTTCTATCATCTATTTTTTTTTAAACAATTCAGTATATTATCTCCACTACAGGGATCATGGTAGAAATTTAATTAAGTGCCTAGAATTAATAATAATAATAATAATAATAATAATAATAATAATAATAATAATAATAATAATAATAATAATAATAATGGTAAGAGCATCAATGAAATAGATACCCTAATCCAGACTGTAAGGATTGTATCTGGGGAGTTTGGAATAGAAAAATGTGCCCTAGTCGACGTACAAAAAGGCAAAGTAACGAGAACTGAAGGGATAAAGCTACCAAATGGGGAACAATGGGAAACACATCAAACACATAGATAAGACGGGATACAAATAACTGGGAATAATGGAAGGAGGGGATATAAAACATCAAGAGATGAAGGACACGATCAGGAAAGAATATATGAAGAGACTCAAGGCGATACTCAAGTCAAAACTCAACGCCGGAAATATGATAAAAGCCATAAACACATGGGCAGTGCCAGTAATCAGATACAGCGCAGGAATAGTGGAATGGACGAAGGCAGAACTTCTCAGCATAGACCAGAAAACGAGGAAACATATGACAATACACAAAGCACTACACCCAAGAGCAAATACGGACAGACTATACATAACACGAACGGAAGGGGTGAGGGGAGGGACTACTGCGTCAGCATCGAGAACAGAGCACTGGGGCAATATATGAAGACCAGTGAAGACGAGTGGCTCAAGAGTGCATGGGAAGAAGGACTGATAAAAGTAGACAAAGACCCAGAAATATACAGAGACAGGAGAAAGACAAGCAGAACAGAGGAATGGCATAACAAACCAATGCACGGACAATACATGAGACAGACTAAAGAACTAGCCAGCGATGACACGTGGCAATGGCTACTGAGGGGAGAGCTCAAGAAGGAAGCTGAAGGAATGATAACAGCGGCACAAGATCAGGCCCTAAGAACCAAATATGTTCAAAGAACGATATATGGAAATAACATCTCTCCCCATATGTAGGAAGTGCAATGGAACTATCAGGGCCAGAGAGTTAAATATGAACATTAGAAAATTTTTATTCATGATCAATCACCTATAACCTTTTGTCTGCTGGGGACAATAAGCTAAGCTGTAGTACTCCATGCTTGTGTGGTATAGAAATCCTATAATCTACAGAAAAATACACAAAAACTGCGCTACCCCAGATTACAATTATAAGTCAAGGGCAACCTTGACTATAATTGTAATCTAGGAACACAGTTTTGTGCCATTTCTCCCGATGTTGCCACTTATTGTTTTAATCATTTTCAATCTATTACTTCGATTGAGTTAGTATTACCTCAGGGTCGGTATTTTAGGCCATGTAAACACACAGTCTTAAGTTTTCATGTTAAGAAATATTCTAGAATGAAATGTTAACGCAGTTTATGCATTTCTTGCAATCTCACTAGTGCTTCTACAAACATCCCCTTTGTCACATCCATTGCTGTGATGGTGCATTTATAGATAAAGATATGACAGGAAATAGAAGAAAGTGTTAATGATATTTTCCATAGGAAATATTCAGCTACACCTTATTGCTAACATTTGCGTTGCGTTGTTATTTTCAAGTAAATCATGTTACAAATCTATCATATTTCCTTTTTTTGCCGTATACATGCAAATATAGCGCCTCAGTGGCGTGATCGGTATGGTCTTAGCCTGCCACCTTGGTGACCGCGAGTTTGATTCTCGGGATTCCATTGACGTGTTAGAGATGTGTATTTCTGGTGATAGAAGTTCACTCTCGACGTGGTTCGGAAGTCACGCAAAGCTGTTGGTCCCGGCGCTGCATAACCACTGGTACCATACAACGTAAAAACACCATAAAAGCAAAAACAAACAAAGTATACATGCAAATAGATCAGGAAATACTTTTCTGGCTATATAAACTATCTCACAGGGGCGAATTTGGGAAAGCCTTTTTCGGCAAGCAGAAGTTGCCTGGAAAGTTGCAGGGATCCTTTTGCACTTGAATGTTTGTTTGAAAGTGTTCAGATATGGATAGGGCGTAAGTTTTCAGCAAACGGCTTTCTCTTATGGAAAGTGGAAGTCTCATGTGTTCGCTGCCTTCATGATATTTTAGAGAAAAAAATAAATTTCTTATTAAGTAAAATATCTTTAATGACTACATCGTAAACTGCAGGTAAAGATAAATTTTTTTCAATGACCACGAAATTATTTTTGGGGGGAATATGATTTTTTTTTAATTATACCATGAAATTGGTCAAGAAATCTATAAAAATTCTTAGCTTCACCTGTCAGTTTCAATGATAGCATCCCTTATGGGCGTTTAATGATTGCAGATTCAAGTATGGAATTACTCTGAAAAACCTATTATTTTAACCAGATAATCTTGTCTTCAATGTGTGAATTAACCAGATAATCTTGTCTTCAAACTGTGAATAAACCAGATAATCTTGTCTCCAAACTGTGAAATAACTAGATAATCTTGTCTTCAAACTGTGAATAAACCAAATAATCTTGTCATCAAACTATGAATTAACTAGATAATCATGTCTTCAAACTGTGAATTAACCAGATAATCTTGTCTTCAAACTGTGAATTAACTAGATAATCTTGTCTTCAAACTGTGAATTAATCAGATAATCTTGTCTTCAAACTGTGAATTAATCAGATAATCTTGTCTTCAAACTGTAAATGGCATCATTCTGGTTTACAGTCAGTATTGCGTAAAACGATTTCTGCCTGTGTACTTTTCCTCCTCCGCTGTGGCCCACCAGTAACCAAACGTGTATAATTCACTGCTTAGATTATCAGAATCACAATTAATTTCATAAAATGACAGATGGGCATGTTTCTCTTCAAACAGTTGACAACACAAATCAATTTAGTTGTTATATTGAGAACTGCTACCAAGGTAATATTAAGTGGCATTACCTCGAGACTGCTCCCTTTGAAGTGGCAATGCTTTGTGAATAGAATACACCCTAGGCCCAGACAGGAAGACCTAATGGATGGTTGTGAATTCCTTGGGAAAGGAAATGCCCACTACAATCAGATTAGCCTCCCGCCCTTGAAACCAACAGTAGTTATACAACCCAGCTGAGCCTAAATACTTATGACTGCTACATATGAAGTAGTAAGTGGTACCTACAGCCTGAATATTGCTGCCTAAGGAAGTACTAATGGTTCGGGATATCCGAAGGTAGAGGAGTGTATAGTAAAGGGTTGGGGAACCCTGGAAGGAGAATGCACAACATTAAATGTTTGATAAGCATTTGCTCATGAAACCGATGGCAATCAAACATTCAGCACAGCAGGAAGCCACTATAAGACAATAGCATCCTCCCCATGTGTGATATCACAAAAAAGTAAAGTAGCTTTGAATATGCATGAGCGCAATGCAGAAAAGTACGTGTGAAACTTGATTTGTATACATAAAAAATGGTGTTTCAGCATTTAGTGAAACAAGGGTCAAATAGCAGAGCATGGAAAATGGGATAGACAGATTTACTGTTTCTGGGGTAAATTAAACATGCAAATTTAAGGAGGGTTAGAATTTAATTTCAGTAAGATACTGGGACAGGTGGCCCGTTTGAGGATTTTTTGGGCAAGATGGAGTGTGGCAGTAGAACTAATTGTGGAACTGATTTTATAACAAGGCCTATGAAGGTTAAAGGAAAAAAAGTGTAAGAGAAATTTTTGGCGAATCTAAGGCCCTGTCCACATTAGTGGGCAGCGTCCGAAGGGTAAACACTGTTCCCATAACCCATTCCACTATGCTGACTGACCGAGTATGGAGCCATAACGATGTGTTTGTCTGGTAACACCGCTTCAGAAGCAAGAGAAAATATAAACAGCTGGAAGTGCCCGACGGGCATGCCCGCTAGTGTGTACAGGCCATAACTCTGTCTCTAGCTGAGTTTGTAGGATAAGAAAGTGAGGTCATGCTATGTATGAATTTAATAGTGGGGATGGAATGGAGAAACTGGATTAAATGGCAGAAAAGGGAATCTTGTCTCAGCTGTTTTTGGAAACCGAGTTTGAATGTTGTAAAAAGCATGATATCCAACAGGGAATTCATTTAAGTGTACTTGAAAAAAAAAATTCTGGAAGACAGAATTGAATATACTCGTGAGAGGAGTGGCTGGAGGTTAATCAAGTCATTACTTGAGTGAAGCTCAAGATAAAGTTGATGACAGTTTAACGTTGCAATGAAGAAGGCATGCAAAATTAAGCAAGGAATGTCCAAAAAGGAAGAAAACGAGAATATATATGTGTGTGTACGTTCGTGTTGGTATGTATGTATGAATGTATATATGTGTGTGTATAGCGTCATCAGTACAGATTGTGAGGCTGGAATGTCATGTCCCTCCCCTTCGCCATTTGATGACTTTCGAATCTTATAGCCTTGTAAGAATGCCATTACTTTCCTATCTCTGAATCGCTCATAGTATGAACGGGCAAGTCCATTATTTGTGGAGAAGGGTGTACGAACTCACCTGGACTTCCTACAGCTGTAATGTTCTGGAAGTTGAAGTTGAATATGTTTTGCAATCGCAATATATTGAGATCACTAAATATTTGTGATTTAAGTAAGGTGGAGATAAATAGAATGCCCTTCGAGACACTAAAAGACTGGACAAAAATATGAGTAAGGTTCTGATATTTCAAGAGATCTATACTGAAACTTGACAAAAACTGATGCGAGAGTTGTGTTGTTTTTTAATGCAGTTATCAGACAGTAGGTTAACTTATTATTCTACTTTCATGAGGTTATGTTTATTTGCTCATCAATTTGAGAAGAGATTTTTAAAATAAAAAAAAGAAAATATCCTTGTCAGTCAAAAAATATATCAGGGAATAGTCCATAAACAATAATAACATTGCTTACTTTACATTAAAAATTCTCATTTTAGATGAGTTATCTAGAAAATGTTTATATTTTTGTTTGAACTAATAGCTGTTTACAATCTTGGAGCGTCCATTTTATAACTTTTTCTGATACCTTTCTCATACCCAACCCTTCATAGCTGGGTATTCATTATACGCTATCAAACCATGTCATTAACATTACATTTTCATTGGCATGCCCATTAGAACTGTCTCGGTATGATATCCTTGCTAATTGCCAAAGAGAGGTATTCCTCCCCGAGAACGTCAAGGCGTCCATCATTAATGTCAAGGATTCCTTGTCTTAGCGGATCCCCTCAGAAAATTGGGGAGTTATAATAATTCTCTTCGGTTGTTTTCGCATTTGCCCTGCCGTAGTTTTTTTCAATTAATATGATCATTGTTATTTTTTTATCTCAGTCATCCTATTCAACTGGGTGGTTTTTATAGTGGGGGGTACAGTTGCACCCTGCCTCCTTAGGAGTCCATCACTTTTCTCACTGTGTGGACTGCTTCTAGTAGCACGCTCTTCGGCATGAGTCCTGGAGCTACTTCGGCATCTAGTTTTTCCTGGTTCCTTTTCAGGGATCGGGCTTAGTGTTCCTATGATTATGTGTACAATTTCCACTGGCATATCCCAAATCCTTATTATTTATATTTTCAGATCTTGATACTTGTTACGTCTCTTTCTTTCTCATCTATTCTGGAGTCCCATGACATTTCAACATCAATGAGTGATACTCTTCTTGATTGTCAATCAGTGTCACGGCTTGTCTTTTGACACGTATCACCCACTCTGTTCTGATACCATAGTCCCAGAGGATCTTTGCCTGATCCTTTTCTATCACTCTCTCAGGTTGTTGTTCGTACCACTTATTAATAACTGCAAGATAGCTGGTGTTTCTTCCATAGGTTCCAGTGGAGGGCTTTTGCTACTGAATCATGCTTCTTTTGTAATGGTTCTTTGCAAGTGCCAGAAATTCCATTGCTATGCAGTTTATGGTCTCGTCTTTCATATTACGGTTCCTGTACATGGTTGACATGTTATTTCCATCTCTGGTTCTTAGGGCCACTATTAACATTCCTCCCGTTTCCATATTGAGTTCTCCTTTCTGAAGCCATTGCCATGTTTCATCGCTTGCCAGTTCTTTAGTCCATCCCATGTACTGTCCATGCATTTGTTTGTTGTGCTATTTCTCTATTCCTTTTTTCCTTCTCCTGTCTCTGTATACTTCTGGGTCTACGTCTACTTTTATCAGTCCTTCTCCGCATGCATTCAGTAGCCACTTGTTTTCAATGGTTTTCAAATATTGCCCCAGTGCTCTGCTCTCGATGTTGACGCAGTCCTCTGTGCTTAATAGACCTCTCCCTCATTCCTTTTGTGTTATGTATTGTCTGTCTGAATTTGCTCTTGGGTGTTGTCTTGTGTTTCCTAGTTTTCCGGTCTATGCTGCAGAGTTCAGCCTTCATCCACTCCACTGCTCCTGCACTGTATCTGATTACTGGTACTGCCCATGTGTTTATAACTTTCGTCATGTTTCCAGTGGTTAGTTTTGATCTGAGTATGGCCTTAAGTCTCTTCATATATTCTTTCCTGATCGTGTCCATATCTTGGTGTTTTATATCCTCTCCTACTATTATTCCCAGGTATTTGTATCCTGTCTCCTCTATGCATTTGATGTTAATACTATCTGGTAGTTTTATTCCTTCAGTCCTTGTCACTTTGCATTTTTGTATGTTGACCAAGGCACATTTTTCTATTCCAAACTACATCCTAATGACCCCAGATGCAATCCTTATAACCTGGATTAGGGTATCTATTTAATTGATGCTCTCACCACGCAGCATGATGTGGTCCATGAACATCAGATGGTTAATTTTGTTGCCCCCTTTCTCGAATTGGTACCCAGCATTCATCT
>NC_087201.1:1656347-1681347 GCF_015104395.2 Macrobrachium nipponense
TATATGTGTGTGTGTGTGTGTGGGTGTGGGTGTGTGCGTGTGTGTGTGATTTTATGCGTATCTGTCTGCAGTTGTATATCAAGTAGAGACTTTTGGAACTGAATTAGTATGTGTACATAAACGTCTTAATATGTTAGAAAAACAAGCAAAAATGTGTCGAAATTTCTTCGGAGCAATGAAGCTTGCTGTACATCGTATAATCAAGGCCTCCGAAAACAGATCTACATTTCTGTGGTCTCAGTATAATGCTGTTTGAGCTGCGGTCCATGTAACTTCATGTAACTTTAACCGCGGCCTGGTGGTGGCTTGGCCTATATTTTTGCCAGACGCTCGATTATGGCTAACTTTAACTTCAAGTAAAATAAGAATAACTGAGGCTAGAGGGCTACAATTTGGTATGTTGGATGATCGGAGAGTGCATAACCAGCATACCAATTTGTATCTCTCTAGCCTCAGTAGGTTTTAAGACCTAAAGGCGGACAGAAAAAGTGCGGACGACAGACAAAGAAGGCAAGATAGCTTTCTTTTCAGAAAACTAAACGTAAATGAAAGGAACCTTGTCGTTTGAGAACCTGAACCGGTTTTCCTTTTTGCCAAGAGTGCAAAAGATGGGCCTCTACAAGTTGCACTTTTAAGAGAAACACTTAAGTCATCCTTAGTCCAAGTTTGTCCCTGCGAAGGACCGCCCCCCCCTCCCCCCCATGGAGGAGACTTTCACCATAACGACAACCTTCACCTGGGGAGACGTAGTGGAACGAATCCCAATGGATCCATCTCTTGGGCATCCCCATAGAGTTAAGGCGGCCTCTGAAGAATGATCTGAGTGGAAGGAAACGTAATGGGAACGTTTGAAAAGGTGCTCACGTGGAAATGTGCATAACTTTATCTCAATGAAAACCATTTTGTCCATTTTCCATAGTGCTGTCTTCGAGTAGTACACAGGCGGCCACCTTCAACGTTAGCTTGAAGGGTCTGTATATTCATATATATATATATATATTATGATATTATATATATATAGAGAGATATTCATCTATTTAGATATATAGATATATATATGATATATCTATATAGATATATAGATATAGATATATATATATTATATATATATTATATATATATATAGGTATATAGATAGGTATATATGATATATATATATATATATATCTATATATATATATATATATATATATATATATATACATATATATATATATATATATACATATATATATATATTCTATATATATATATATATATATATATATATATATATATCTATAATGTCTTTGTGCTTGATGAACACAAACGTCACCAAAGTTATACGATATACTCTGTCGTCGGCATTTTTCAATGAAGATCTAACAAGAGTCTCTGATGTCCAAATTCCCCTCACAACGAGGTAGTTTTACTAAGAAACCTTTCAGGTGTATTTATACTTGTTTGCAGATTCACTTTCGATTAATGTCAAAAAAAGGTGTGAATCTTCTACACTTTCTTTAGAATTTAAACCTCTTTCCTCTTGCCATCTTCTTACAAAGTGAGAGAGAGAGAGAGAGAGAGGTGAAATTGGTGACAAAACTCCAGATATAGACTTGTGATCATCGTAACAGACTCATTAGGAGGCATCACCGCGATCTTTAGTCTAATTGGCACTTCCTGAAATCATCCCCTTCGACTCGTTCGATGTCTAATTGGATCGCCTCTTGTCATCGATGCCTTCAGAATAACAGCTTTCCAGTCTGTCGGACCCGGAACTACGTGATCTTTGCCCAAAGCGTCTGCGCTACTTTGGCACCATTCTAGCGAGCGGTCGATGTTTCAAGGAAACTTGAAAATACTGACGATCAGGATCATTACACAAATAGTGGTTTTGGTGCACAATCTGCGATGAATGCTCCAAGTTTGTCTTACCGAATCACTGTTCCTGACACACCCTTGGCTTGATTGTTTGTTTGTATTGTTTGTATGGTGTTTTTACGTTGCATCGAACCAGTGGTTATTCAGCAACGGGACCAACGACTTTACGTGACTTCCGAACCACGTCGAGAGTGAACTTCTATCACCAGAAATACACATCTCTCACTCCTCAATGGAATAACCGAGAATCGACCACAGAGGTGGGACGTAAACACCATACCAACCACGCCACTGAGGCGCTTACACCCTTGGCTTGATGCAAACAAGTTCGAAATACCTTTAACATAGATCGAAGTCTTCTTCCTTTTGTAATCCTCTTCCTAACTTCTCCCCACAGACGACAACACCTCCCCCATCCATCCGTTTGCCACCCCTCCCTCCCACCTCCCCCTTTTCGTGAATATTCCTGAGGTCTTCACTACAAAACAGATATATGAGAGGAGTATTCATCTTCATTAGGAGATGGAAGAGGACTGCATTCCAAATTTATAGTTAATTGAGAAATATAATATAAAAAAGATTGTAATTAAAACCTCATAAATTTTAAAGCGCCGAAAATTATAAGATAATTCATTTCAACTGTTGTGTAAAAAAAAAAGAAAATAAATTAACCATCACATATAATACTTTTAATTGATTAAAGTAAATAAAGGGAAATTATGTATTTGTTTTGGTGCTAAATCATTAATTGGTAATAATGTTGGAAATTTGAAAAAAGAATATAACTGTTAGTTCGTGACTATTTGTCTGTCCGTCAGCACTTTTTCTGTCCGCCCTCAGATCTTAAAAACCACTGATGCCAGAGAACTGCAAATTGTTATGTTGATCATCCACCCTCCAATCGTTCATCAAACATGCCAAATTTGTAGCCTCACTAGTGTTTATTTTATTTAGTGTTAATCCAACAAACACGATTAACTTCTCGGTTTCATCAAAGTTTTCGTTCTAAGAGCATGATACTCTTAGAAGCACGTCTCTCTCTCTCTCTCTCTCTCTCTCTCTCTTTGTATATATATATATATAATATATATATATATATATATATATATATATATATATATATATGTATATATATATATATATATGTTATATATTGTGTGTGTATATATATATTATATATATATATATATATAATATATATATATATATATATATATATATATATATATTGCTACTTTCAAAATAAACATGTTTTCCCCTCTTTGAAATGTCATGTAGATTTGTGCAACATTTTTTCAGATTCCTAGATAGCTTAGAATAGGATGTTTTTAAAATGTGTGTTCATATTTCGCATATACGTCTTGTAAAAGAATATATATAACGTAAAAGAGAGAGATCTTTGTGTTTTCAAAGCTGCAAATGTTTAACTTTTATGTCGACACTTTGAGATTAGAGTCTGCGAGATCCGTTTGCTTCCCTACTCTGTCAGCGCGTTTGATAGCGAGAGCTCGACTCTTGCATTGTCATCAAAACATGTCAATTTTAATTGTTGCCCAGCCTCCGTCTCAATCGAGTCGGGTACGTCTTTCTTTTTTTTAACAGACTGGACTCATACGTGTATATCTTTGTCAAGTCCCACGTGGGTATTGCACATTATGTAGTAAGATTGCATCAGATTTTCAGAACTTTCAAGAAGCTTTCGTGCCAAGAACGTTTTGACACTGCCCTCTCCAGCTTTTCCGTGAAGGAAGAGATTCATTCGATCATAGAACCCGTCGAGGCAGTTAGATCTCTCTCTCTCTCATCATCTCTCTCTCTCTCTCTCTCTCTCACTCGACATCGAGATTATATTAACGTAACGTAAATTTGGTCTCTCGTAACTTGTGAGAATTTAATATTTGATATTTCTTAAAGTTTATTTATTATTATTTAGTTTGCTTTTGTGGAATCTGAACAAACATTTCGTAACGGCGCCTGGTTTTTTGTGAAATTGTGTAAGACAAGACTGCATCAGAGAAAGAAATTGGTATACCAAGGTAAAGTGTTGTATATTTTTATTAGTTGCAACTAATAATTGTTAGGAACAGTGAATAACTAATAACGGATAGGAATTGTGTTTAACTAATAGTTGATAGGAACTGTGGTTAAAAAAATAACCACCGATGGTTGTGAAGGTTTGGTAAAAAAGAACTGTTGGTTACAGTGTTTTTGAGTGAAAAAGATTTGACACTTTTACACTTGCTAATTTTTTTTGTGTTTGCGTCTGTTCCATTGTTTGTGCACTTATTCATTTTTCTTATTGAAGTGTGTCTTTTTATTTTATATTTTCGTTTGCATTCACATTTAATTGACTTAGTTATTTTCATTGCTTTGTCATTACACATTTAAATTTAACACTTGTGAATTAATTTGCATTTACTTAGAATTCTTTTCAAGTTTTATTATTGTTTAGTACTTGTGAATTAATTTTCAAATTTTCAATTATTGCCTAACACTTTTGAATTTTGATTGAATTAATTTTCCTTTTGAATTTGATAATAAATTTTTGTATTTAAAATTTTATAAGTGTTTTAATTATTACACCAGTATAATTATATTTGATTATGACTATATTGATGATAGGTAGAGACATAGAGTGGTAATTGATTTGCTTTCCTTCAATTTTACTTGAAGTGACTTAGAACCAGGGAGGTACTTAGACTTTTTGAAATCAGGGAAATACTTAGACTTTTAAAGTTGTAGATGGAGTGATGCCCTTGATTAATTTAATTACTTACAAGATTACTCACACCTGTTTTGATGAACTTAGTCCTGATTTTCTGCAATACTGGTAAGTGTTAAGGGATCACTGTTGCCTTTAGAGTATTCAGTCGTTTAAACTGTTAGAGGGTTCCGGTGTCTGGCTTTTGTGAGGTAATAATTGATAAATGGTAACCAGATACTTGGCACTTTGTAACATTATTTAATGGTGCCCAGACCCGGGAAAGCAGATTTCATTATCACTCTAGAATATTACTGTTGGTGTTAGGGATATTATGTTAGGAAGAGTGACCATATAGTTTTTGTTTTGCATTTATTTGTATTGAATTGTAATTGATAACTTAGAGAAAATGGCTCAGTTCAATGTTCAGGAATTTATAGCAGCCCCTTCTATCCAAGTTTTGTCTGAAACCACTCTGTCTAGAGCACAGTGGGAGCGCTTTAGCAGAGGCATGTGGTGGTTATGTGTCTACTAGTATGGTAAAGGCACAGATAAGAGTATTGCTATGGAATCATTGATAAACTCTGGTAGAATAACTGATGAAGATGAGTTGAATTGGCTCAAGAGTTGTTGAATGTAGCAGGTGCTGATCTCATAAATAAGCAAGCAGAAAAGAAAGAGAAAAGTGATGCAGAGTTAGAGCTTAGACGCATTGAAGCAGAAGAGAATTTGATTAAGCTAAAAATGCTAGCTGAAAGAGAAAGAATGCAAGCTGAAAGAGAAAGAATAGACAGGAAAAACAAGAAAGAAGAGAGAAGAAGAAAAAAAAGCAAGCAGAAGAGGAGGAGAAATCACAAGACATGAAAGGGAAATGGAATTAATAAGAGCTAGATCCACATTACCTGTAACACCGTCGTTACCCTAACCCAAGGTAATCCAAGACCCTGTATTTGATGTAGTGATGAGTACAGAAAGTTAATCCCTAAGTTTTTACTGAAGAAGCTCCAGATGAATTTTTTGATCACTTTGAGAAAGTGGCTTCAGTATGGGATGGCCAGAGGATAAATGGTCAGTTTGCTACAAAGTGTCTTGATTGGTAAAGGGAGAAGTGCTTATCTAGCCTTAACAGCTGATCAGTGTAAAGACTACAAGGTCTTACAAACACAGTGTGCTACAAGTTTACCAGATGACCCCAGAGTACTACAATGAGAGATTCAGAAATTTGAGAAAAGATGACGGAGGGTTAGGGAACATTCTTAGATTATGCTTACAAAGTGAGGAAGGTGTTTCAACGTTGGGTAGAAGGCTGCTAAAGTTTAAAACTTTTGATGAGTTAGAAGAGTTACTTGTTCTTGAACAGTAACTTAAGGGAATTCCTGAACATAATAGAGCTTATTTAAGAGAGAGAGAAGTGAAGAAACTTGACAAAGCTGCTACCCTTAGTGAAGATTACAATATAATCAGTAGCAAACGTAATTACAATGTCAAGTACCAGAGTCAACAACACCCAGGTTTAAGTCTTATCCAAATAACAGGAACAAATTTAATGGAAATCTTCAAGTGATACTACTAAGAGTACACAAGGTAATACAACTCAGCAAACTAATGTGAAATCCTCATCCAGTTTTTCAAGACAGTTACAGAAACCTAATGTTGTCTGTTTCAAGTGTGGAAGAGTAGGACACTACAGTCAAGAGTGTTACCGGAATCAACAGCAGTCAAAAAGCCAGTTGGTCAAGTTGTAAAAGGTGACCAGGTGAAACAAACAACGAAGTTCAGTGTGGGAAAGAATCAGACTCCAGAGAAGAGTGAAACTAAACAAGCTGAATGTTTAGCAACCAGTGGAAATGTTACCTCAAGCAGTGAGTGACTTAGCAGTGTGGAGGTTTTTAAGCCATATATCTATGAGGGGTATGCTGTCAACTCAAGAAGGAAGTATGCAGGGTACCAGTCAAGATATTACGTGATACAGGGAGTAACCATAGTGTGGTAGTACGTGGTTCTCACCCTCAGTTGGAGAAGAGTCTCACAGGAGATTCAGTTATTTTGAAGGGTATAGGAGGAGAGGAAGTAACTCCTATATGCCGCTTACACCTGTCATGTGAATTGGTGACAGGGAATGTTGATTTTGCTGTAAAGGACTCACTAGCTGTGGAAGGTATACATGTTCTGTTGGGGAATGAAGTTGGTGGTGTGCCATTTATTCCTTGTCCTGTAGTGACAGACAAACCATTGAGGATTAGTCCTACAGAAGAGTTGGAGAAGAATAACCCCCACCTGTTTCCTAGTTGTGTAACTACCAGAAGTATGAAGAGGACTACGACTGTAAGTGAAGAAACTGAGGATTTACACACCCATGAAGGATCAAGTGAATTATTCCAGGGAAGTGAAGTTTCCCATAGTGCTGACCAAGAAGAGATTTCCCAAGAAGATGAAGAAGACGACGACGAAGAAGAAGAACCTGATGTTCCTGAAGAGACTCCGAGTAGTCAAAGTGTTACTGAAGACAGTAGTGAAACTACAGTAGCTGAGTTAGCAGATATTGAGAATTCAACCCTTGAAGTTGGTCAAGTGACAAGAGAGAAGCTGATGGACTTGCAGAAGAAGGATGCATCGTTAACTGATTTGTTCTTCAGAGTTTGTTGATCGAGAAGGCAACAAACTCCTACCTGTTACTATCTGAAGGAAGGTTTACTGATGAGGAAGTATAGACCTACAGATATACCAGGAGATGCTGAATGGGGCGAATATCATCAAATTTTGATTCCATATCCGTTGAGAAAGCAAGTGGTTGCAGTAGCTCATGAGTCTGGACATATGGGAATCAGGAAGACTGTGGAGAAGATCATGAAATATTTTTTCTGGCTGGACTTCACAAAGATGTTAGCAGGTTCTGTCGTGAGTGTCATACCTGCCAGATAGCTGGAAACCGAATGAAATCATCAAGAAAGCCCCCCTACAACCTATAGAAGTTAGAGGAGAACCCTTTAGCAAAGTGATTATAGATATGGTTGGACCATTGCCGAAGACAAAGAAAGGAAATGAGTATTTGTTGACATTAATGTGTCCCCCTGTGACAAGGTATCCAGAAGCAAATCCTTGTTAGAAACATATCTGCCAAGATAGTTGTTGAAAAACTTGTGGAGTTTTTCTCAAAGTTTGGTATACCAGAAATAGTACAAAGTGACAGAGGAACAAACTTTACTTCAAAGTTACTCCAGGATGTGATGGAATTTGTTAGGAGGTGAAACAACAGTTATCCACTGCCTATCATCCAGAAACTCAAGGTGCCTTGGAAAGGTTCCACCAGACATTGAAAAGTATGCTGACAAAGTATTGTTCTGAGTCAGGAAGAGAATGGGATGTTGGTTTACCATTAATGTTGTTTGAAGTTAGGAATGCATATCAAGAAAGTATGGGATGTTCACCTAATGAGATGATTTTTGGAAGAGAAGTTAGAGGGACCGTTGAAGATTCTTGCGGAGAAATTGGAAGAAAATCAAGAGGAAAGCCAAGGAGAGTATGTGAAGAACTTAAGGAAAAGGTTGAAAGAGATTAGAAAATTCTCTTTAGAAAACTTGAAAATGAGTCAAGAGAAAATGAAAAGGAGATTTGATGCTAAGACTAAGCTAAGAAGTTTTTGTGTTGGTCAGCAAGTGTTAGTGTTCTTACCTGTCAAGACATTTCACCTCACTAATAAATTTCAAGGCCCTTACAAGATAATTCAGAAGTTAAGTGATAGAACTTATGTGAGATTGAAACACCAGAAAGAAGAAGAAGACAAAGGAAGATACATGTGAACCTCTTGAAACCTTATTTTTCAGAAACTAAAACTGAAACTGTGTCAGTAACCCAGACAACTTTATCTACAGAAGACGATGATGGCTACGAATTGGGAGCTGCAAGCAAGATGAATAATTCTTCAATTTTGGAAAATTTGGAGGATAAATTGAAAACATCTGAGTGTTGAACAAGGTGAAGACTTAAGTGACGTAATTAGAAGTTTTCCAGAAATTTTTTTTTTTCAGATGTGCCTAGACGTACTGATCTGACCAAGCATGAAATCAAGATTCAAGAAGATGGAAAACCTTTCAAGCAAAGAGCCTATCGCTTATCACCGTATCATCGAGATGTTTTGAAGAAGGAAGTTGAGTATTTGCTGCAACATGGATTAGCAGAACCCAGTTCAAGTCATTTTAGTTCTCCATGTGTGTTAGTGAAGAAACCAGATGGTTCATTTAGGATGTGTACTGATTATAGGAAGCTGAAAATTTCTATCAGTGTGGCTGATAATTATCCTTTGCCTCTTATAGATCAGTTACTTGTATAATATTGGGCAAGCCAAGTTTGTTTCCAAGATAGACTTGTTGAAAGAATATTATCAAATTCCCTTAGATGAGAATGCGAAGCTGCTGTCAGCATTTATTACTCCATTTGGACTATATCAGTATACTGTTCTGCCGTTTGGTCTGTGAATGAACACCCGCACGATTTCAACGAGTGAGGATCAAACTGCTAGGATCAATAGAAGGAGTAGGTGTATACCTAGATAACATCGTGATTTACTCTACAACGTGGGAAGAACATCTGAAGATTTTGAGGAAAGTTTTCAAGAAACTACAAGAAGCATCAGCAAAGATTTTCGGTAGTTGGACCCTCTTGGGTGCCCGATTAGCATTCTCAGTGGTTTCCTTAAATGCGCCTCTCCATACCCTGCCAGATGCCACAAACCGGACCCAAATCGGACAATTACCTGATTTTTGGCAGGATTAACAGTCAACCTAGAGAAGAGTGATTTTGGAAAGGCAACTGTACAGTATCTTGGGTTTGAAGTTGGGAAAGGCCTTCTTGCTCCAGTAAATGCTAATGTAGAAGGTATCCGTAAGGCTACCCCACCTACTACCAGGAAACAGCTACAGAGATTTTTAGGCATGGCTGGTTTCTATCGTCGTTTTTGCCCAAATTTCTCAGCCGTAGTAGCTCCCTTGACAGACTTGACTAGTCCCAAGCTAAGTTTATTTGGACTCCAGAGTGTCAAGAATCCTTTGAGAAGGTAAAAGCCATTTAACTTCAAGACCAGTACTTCAAGCTCCAGACTTCGACAAGAAATTTGTGATACAAGTTGATGCGTCAGACTGTGGTGTTGGAGCTGTTCTACTTCAAGAAGATGAAAATAATATCTACCATCCTGTGTGCTTCATGTCTACAAAGCTGAAAAAACATCAGAAAGTATACTCGACAATTGAGAAGGAAACTTTAGCCTTAATCACCGCATTGAAAAAATTTGAAGTGTATGTGAATAGACCTAGGAATGAAGAAATTTTAATATTGTCTGATCACAATCCACTGTCTTTTCTCCAAAAATGAAAATGAAATCACAATCAAATAGACTGACCAGGTGGTCTTTGTGCCTGCAACAGTATAACTTAGAGTGCAGAACATTAGTGGCAAAAACAATGTAGTTGCTGATTATTTATCTCGTTGCGAATCGTTGGATTCAACACCGTGATATAAAATCTTCTGGGTGGAGGTATATTATATATTGCTACTTTCAAAATACATGTTTTCCCCCACCCCTCTTTGAAATGTCATGTAGAATTGTGCAACATTTTTTCAGATTCATAGATAGCTTAGAATAGGATGTTTTAAAATGTGTGTTCAGATTTCGCATTTACGTCTTGTAAAAGAATATATATACGTAAAAGAGAGAGATCTTTGTGTTTTCAAAGCTGCAAATGTTTAACTTTTATGTCGACACTTTGAGATTAGAGTCTGCGAGATCCGTTTGCTTCCCTACTCTGTCAGCGCGTTTGATAGCGAGAGCTCGACTCTTGCATTGTCATCAAAACATGTCAATTTTAATTGTTGCCCAGCCTCCGTCTCAATCGAGTCGGGTACGTCTTTCTTTTTTTTAACAGACTGGACTCAGACGTGCGTGTATATCTTTGTCAAGTCCCACGTGGGTATTGCACATTATGTATGTAAGATTGCATCAGATTTCAGAACTTTCGAGAAGCTTTCGTGCCAAGAACGTTTTGACATCTGCCCCTCTCCAGCTTTTCCGTGAAGGAAGAGATTTCATTCGATCATAGAACCTCGAGGCAGTTAGATCTCCCTCTCTCTCTCTCTCTCTCTCTCTCTCTCTCTCTCTCTCTCTCTCTCTCCTCTCTCTCACATCGACATCGAGATTAATTAACGTACGTAAATTTGGTCACTCGTAACTTGTGAGAATTTAATATTTGATATTTCTTAAAGTTTATTTATTATTATTTAGTTTCTTTTGTGGAATCTGAACAAACATTTCGTAACGGTGCCTGGTTTTTGTGAAATTGTGTAAGACAAGACTGCATCAGAGAAAGAAATTGGTATACCAAGGTAAAGTGTTGTATATTTTTATTAGTTGCAACTAATAATTGTTAGGAACAGTGAATAACTAATAACGGATAGGAATTGTGTTTAACTAATAGTTGATAGGAACTGTGGTTAAAAAAATAACCGATGGTTGTGAAGGTTTGGTAAAAACTGTTGGTTACAGTGTTTTTGAGTGAAAAAGATTTACACTTTAACACATTGCTAATTTTTTTTGTGTTTGTGTCTGTTCCATTGTTTGTGCACTTATTCATTTTTCTTATTGAAGTTGTCCCCTATTTTATATTTTCGTTTGCATTCACAATTTAATTGACTTAGTTATTTTCATTGCTTTGTCATTACACATTTAAATTTAACACTTGTGAATTAATTTGCATTTACTTAGAATTCTTTTCAAGTTTTATTATTGTTTAGTACTTGTGAATTAATTTCAAATTTTCAATTATTGCCTAACACTTTTGAATTTTGATTGAATTAATTTTCCTGAATTTTGTGATAAATTAATTTTGATTAGATTTTACTTAATTTGATTCAAGAATTAATTAAACTTTACTTTGTTTTCAAGTAACAGTAATTTTCCCTGATATTGTGAATTTCACTTATAAATTTTGAATTTGATAATAAATTTTTGTATTTAAAAATTTTTTATTGTGTTTTTAATTATTACACCAGTATATTTATATTTTGATTATGACTATATTGATGATTAGGTAATTGATTTGCTTTCCTTCAATTTTACTTGAAGTGACTTAGAACCAGTGAAGTACTTAGACTTTTGAAATCAGGGAAATATTTAGACTTTTAAAGTTGTAGATGGAGTGATGCCCTTTGGATTAATTTAATTACTTACAAGATTACCTCACACCTGTTTTGATGAACTTAGTCCTGATTTTCTGCAATACTGGTAAGTGTTAAGGGATCACTGTTGCCTTTAGAGTATTCAGTCGTTTAAACGTGTTATGAGGGTTCAGGTGTCTGGCTTTTGTGAGGTAATAATTGATAAATGGTAACCAGATACTTGGCACTTCGTAACAATATATATATATATATATATATATATATATATATATAATATATATATATATATATATATATATATATTAATAATATATTGTATATATTGTGTGTATATATATATATATATCTATATATATATATATCTATATATATATATATATATATATATATATATATATATATATATATATATATATATATATATACGTATATATTATATATATATATTAATCTACAAATGTCCTTTGGTATCTAATTCGCTCCACCTGGGAACTGATATATTTTCATATATGTTAACCGAAGAAGAATGTTTTTACTTAATAAGAAATTCGTCTGAGGAAAGAGCTTCACTGTACGTCCTGAATTCTTGGTTCCGTGGTTCGAGCCCATGAGCCGACGAATTTCTTATCAACTAAAAAATTCCCCTTCGGTTAACATATATGAAAATATATAAATTCCAAGGTAGAGCGAATTGGATATTAAAGGACATTTCCAGCTTAATGCGTGTATATGAATCACGGTGATGTGATAAGATTCATACACACACGCACATACACACACACACACACACAAACAAGATGGCTTAGTTAGCGACAAAGCCGAAGGCTCTACAACAGTTTTGATATCTCCCCTGTGGTGTTTGATAGTTTGTTATATATATATATATATATATATATATATTATATATATATATATATATATATATATATATATATATATATATATATATATATATATAGCGAATACCACGGGAAATGATAGTCAGGAATCCAAGCACTTTCGTCTTTATTCAGACATCGTCAAGGAGCTACTAACAAAGTACAATCGGAGAGGAAGCCTCAGGTACAAACAAGATCAGGAATACAGATGGTATTATCAAAAGGGTAAAACTTAAAGGGATAATCCAGGATTTATCGGATATCACACGGTCACAAACTTAAACAGATTCTGACCCTAACCGAAATTACAAAGTATCTTTACAGTCCAAAAACATGTAAAAACTGAATATATTAATTTTGTTGCTTATATTTATCTACAACTTTTTTCATTATGAAAGCATCAAGTTTAAATAAACCAAGACTTAATTTAGAACATTTCTATTATTTGACTTGATAAAACAAGATTCAATGATATTCCTTTTAACTGTGTCATTACATGGGACTAAGGCTCTTGCTTGACTCCAGTTAATAGGATGGTCTAAATCTCTCATATGTACAAATAATGCATTCGATATTTGCCCAGTTCTCACAGAATATTGATGTTGCTTTAAGACGCTGTGAAAGAGATTTGCCAGTCTGTCCGTAATAGATTTTATCACACTTTTTGCAAGGAATTTCATATATGCAGCCTGGAAGATCTTTAGGAGAATTGTTGATTACTAAACTCTTGACATTAATATTACTGAAAACAACATTTATGTTAAAAAGCTTTAAAATTCTAGGAATATCTAAAAACCTTTCATCATAAGGTAATTTTAGAATGTTATGCTTACTAAATTCAAGTTTGTCATTAGTTGAATAAAATGTTTTTCTAGCTCTTTTCCATGCCCACATCTACAAAAGTCCCTTGGGTATTTAAGTTTCAATGCAATATCATAAATAGTTTTAATTTCAGCTCAATAAACTGCGGGCTACAGACACGTAAAGCCCTTAGGAACATCTCAGAAAAAAACAGAGAATTTAACATTTTGATGGTGATTGGAGTAGTAATGAACAAAAGAAAGAGGCAATATTAGTTGATTTTCGAAAGACTGAAAAGGTGAAATTTCTATCATTTCTATGGGCAGTTACATCAAGAAAATTCAAATTACAATTTCTTTCTTCCTCTACAGTAAATTTTTATAGAAGGGACTAAATTATTGAGATTATTAAGGAATTCCTGGAGGTTTTCGTGAAACTGGCCAAATACAGAAGATATCATCCACGTATCTAAACCAAATAAACTTTTTGGGGCAAAATTCTTGGTAAGAGTTTTTTGTCTCAAAAAATTCCATGTAAAATATTGCTAATGGACAAGAGATAAGGGATTACCCATGGCCATGCCAAACTTTTGTACAAAAAATTCCCCATTGAAACAAAATTTACTATCTTTGATACATAACCTTATGAGACTAATGAGATTTTCTACACTTAAGGGAATGTCATGACGCTCTAATTCCTCTTCCAAATATTCAAGTAAGTCATCTACAGGCACTTTTGTAAATAAAGAGACAACATCAAAACTAACCATATTAAAATCATAATTCAAATTTAAAGTATTCAATTTGTTTATAAAATCAACATTGTTTTTAACATTCGTGTTAGAAATATTTCCTACCAAAGGAGTAAGAATTTTTACAAGCCATTTAGTTCCTGCCTCTTCTCTAGATGAGGTCACGGTTTCCTGGGATTTCTGGATTTGGTGTTTCTGAGGACCGAAATTAGGGGTTAGTTATTCTGGGCTTCTGTTATTACACTTGCGTTCGCAATGCTTTTGGTATTGCTATTATTATTTTTATTATATTACTATTATTATAATCATAATTATTATTATTATCATCATTATTATTATTATTACTTAAGAACTGCAAATTAGTTCACACACACACACACACACACACACACACACACACACACACACATATATATATATATATGTAATGAAGATATGATCCTCATTATTCATTTGGTAAACGTGTAACTCCGAGTGTCAGGCATACACAATCTCTCTAAGCAACCAACGGCTCGCGACCTACTCTTTCTCTCTCTCTCTCTCCAAGCGATACCTCTCTCTCTCTCTCTCGCTCTCTCTCTCCTCTCTCTCTCTCTCTCTCTCCTCTCCTCTCTCTCTCTCTCTCTCCACTCTATCAGGTAATCAAAACGAGAGTTTTATTATAAAAGATAGATTTATTAACAATGAAAAAATAATGAATCAATCAAGTCTTACAGACTAACTTAATTCAATTAAAACCCCAACAAAAATGTCTAAACAGTATTTAGTCACACCAAAAGTCTATTATCCATCGGGACTCCCTCTCGGTCCCCCCCATGGTTCCGCTAGAACCGTCTGTTTCAAAGACACGAGAAATACCTCGTAAGTACACACAAAAGTTTAATAACAAAGTCAAAGATTGAATATTCCCACAAAAATGTCAAATAGATAACAAGCCACTCTTTAGCTAAAACAGTTCAAAACTCACCCAAGCAGCTGGAACATTTCAAGCACTATATTATAAAGAGACTTCCACTGAGCTTCCACGGCATCCTGTCTTTCTCTCAAAGAAGCCTCTATGCAAATCCCCATAGACTTGTGTATGATACATTTTGAAAAGGAAGAGGCGCACACGCACATACGAACGCACAGTTCACAATGCCTCACATTACTGGCTACAACCAGTTTCCCAATGGCACTTTTGGAAAAGAGTTCATGAACTGAGTACATTGACTGTCTTTCTAGCAGTTTTTATCTCACGCCACCCACAGAAACCATTGATCAGCTTTTCTCGGGTCATTGCTTCTGCTTTGTTCTTCACATTCCATAGGTCACAGCGAACATATTGGCAATATATCATTAATCATAACCCTAGGCCTTACACAGCTCAGCCTCGCCCACTTGCTAGCACCCGCCTAGCAAAATGGTCAAACAAAATAGCTTATATAATATAAAACACTGGCTGGCTCAAAACAAATATAAGTAATAACTGCACGTCTCTGGCATTATAAAATAAATTCTGTTACGCTTTTATCTCCAAATAACACCAGAATTTTCTCTCATTTAGGATTCTTGAATATCCCTCTTTGTCTGCAACTTGCTGCTCCTGTAGCAGGCTAAAGGAAGACGGAATGCCTCCCTCATCGTAGAAGACTTCTAACGGCTTCTGCAGATCCCCAAAAGACACGCTGTAGAATTCTCGTGATCGCCAAGGATAAAATGACAGCAACCTCTCTGCACGGCTGGTGGATGTTCTTCCTAGCGTTGGAAACGACTTTTTGGTTTTTGGTGTGTAGTATGTCAGGCAAGTCACATGTCAATCGAAAAAGAATTAACCCCAGACATACTACTTCTATCAAACAATGATCTCAAAAAGTCAGAAATACAAACTGAACGTCTCCCAATTACCTCCCTCAATATGACCACTAAATCATGAGTCATTATCATAACTCTCAAAGGAAGAAAAAAAATATATATATATCAAGTTCTCCAACTCAATTCTCCAAACTCACACATCAGCACACACACAACCCAAAAACTCACAGCAACTCCACGGACTTCTGCACTCACATTTCAAACTCGAATGTTCTCA
The DNA here is from genome assembly GCF_015104395.2 of Macrobrachium nipponense. Classification (NCBI taxonomy): domain Eukaryota; kingdom Metazoa; phylum Arthropoda; class Malacostraca; order Decapoda; family Palaemonidae; genus Macrobrachium; species Macrobrachium nipponense. The sequence goes on from NC_087201.1 coordinate 1,672,577, forward strand.
TAAGTAAAAAAAAAAATAGGAAAAATCGTAATGAGCCCAAGGAAAAAAAAAAAAAATCACGTAACAAGCCCAAACCCAAAAATGTTCTCTCAAGTTCTGATATCTGAACAACCCACAAAATCAGCAAAAATCTCCAATATTTAACAGCAAAAACCCCTTTACTGCTCAACAATTAATTACAATGAAACTTAATGTCAAACTCCCTTTTACGTAAATAACAACCCCCGATAAATTACATCTCCCGATAAATCACATCTCTCATAGGAAAAGGAAGAAAAATAAAAATAAAGATAACCACAAGTAGATTTCCCCAATCACAAAATATATAATACATGTATAATATGCATAACCCCCGCGTTTTTCCCAAGAAATGCCGCATGTAAAGTTACGGAATTTCTCGACATCGCAACTTTATCGACTGGACATGGCCAGAAAGCAAACTCTTACCCATGCGCTTTCGTGAAATGCTATTGTCAACATTTCCAGATATTGCCAAAACTTTGATCATTCACCACTAAAGGAAAAGGATCAGCTCACGGCTCATCACATCGCTTGTCAGCAGAAAATCCGCCTGCGGACATATGCTCAAACTGCGGCACAAAAAATGTCTAGTCAGACACACAAGTTTGGAAAACTCATGATTCTCAAAAAAAAACTGGTCTAACTGACACGAAGTAAGCGCATTTCAGAAAATTAACTCCAGGATATGACTAATGTGTTAAAAAATTTGTCTCAAAGACTTAACTCTCAACATGACACAGCCCAATTATATGCCTCCAAAAATAATATACTTGTGAACATAAAAAATGCACACATCTCCATAGGAGACTCGTAATGCAGTAATGCCACTCGCCTCCAAATAGTCACAAAATCAAAAAGAAAGAACCACAGAAATCTTCTCTTTGCTCGAGAAAACAAAACTCCCATAACCACAAAAAAAGGGTCACCCGCCAAAGATTAATTCCACCTCCATATATAAATATGTGACATCATACTAATAAGAACACCACTCCGGTTATAAAAATATTTCCTCCATTTGATTAGTAACCACATCCACATATTCCCTCTTAATTCTCTGATAGCCACATGTTAATAAAAAAAAACACCACTCCAGGAATAAAGAATAATCACCTCTATTTCGGCAAATACAAAATATTTACCTCTGTTTCCCCAATACTCCATGTGGAATAAAACAAGGCTCCAAAAAAATATATCTCCAAAAAGGAATATAAAAAAAATGAAATCCTATCTCCCCAAAAAAATGTGCACTCAAGGCATCTAACTCACACACTCACAAATATTGCCCCATAATCTCCACACAAAAAATGTGTCTCCATTTGCAACAAAGATGGCTGCAAAATAATTGAAATAAACATAGCTCTCATCACCATTGGCAAATATCAAAATTACCAAAAATATATCTCCAATATCTCAAATTATAACTCCAAAATAATATATCTCAATTCTCCAGGGAATATCTCAATGTTATAGTCAAAAACTATAAAACTCTCTCCTTTTAGCATAACTGCTAAAAAAAAGGGCAAAAACTGCAAATAAAAACTATCTAGGAAATTCTAGAAAAAATCACCAATGTGCCACAACTCATTATAACAGAACTCCAAAATTCAAAGTGTCCTTTAGCCAAGACTTCTCCATTATGCACTACTACCATAGGCCACTAGAAACTTAACCAAGTTTCCTGTCTCTCACAAAGTTGTCACAAATACAACAAATGTATTGTGCAAGAAACTCACAATTTCTGGAACACAAATATCCAGAGAAAAAAATGTAGTGCCATTACGTATGCATTCAAAACCATGCAAGAATTCTCCCGTATATTTCTCTACAGCATCAACTAGCTGAAACACAAACACGTTCCCGAACAATGACTTTAAGTCACGAACTGAGCTATCAAAAAATATTCACACCAACTGGAGAGAAAAAGACAAATTCAAATTCACCCATGATAAAAAAAACTTGTGTAAGCGATGGCTAACTTCCAAAAAAGGAGAAAAGAAAAATCAACGGCATTATCAACTATCTCCCGTGACTCACTAGATGTCAAACAATTATCTGCTGAACTCATAAAAAAAAGGAAAAAAAAAACTAAAATAATGTGTTGTTAGTTCCTCCCAAATTTAAAAAAAATCTCACCACCCTTGATAGCATTACAACACCCACGTATTAGTAAAAAAAAAATCAGTATCAAAAATATCACTATCAGCAAAATCACCCAAAATTGCTATCATCAAAATCACCAGTATTAGTATAAAAAAAAAAACCACCAATGTTAATGCTTGTCCATTCTCCAAAAATTCAGCCTAAAATTCAGCAAAAGTTCAGCAAGATTCAACACAATTCACCAAGATTCAGTCAGATTCATCAAGATTCAGCGAAACTCATCACTCATGAATTACTGAAATATTCTCTAAAGTTACAAAAACTTAACAAATAACTAACCCCAAGATTTCTCCATTAATTCATTGTAATAATTCTCCATGAATAATTATCTGTAATAATTATAAAATAATCTCCCATGAAATATCTCAAATCTCTCGTAATACAAGTCCCAAGTAATAATAATTATACTTAAGCAACCCTCCCGTGAAACATCTCGTACAATAACAATTATTAATAACAATAATAACTCTCCATAGTAACAACTCTCTTGCAAAGATCTCCAGTAAGGGTGAAATTTAAATAGCTTACACTAGTATTGCCGAACCTCATGACACACAATTTCTCCAGTATACACCACCATTGCCACACCCACACAATCAACACCATTCACGGCATCGGGCAACACCATATACCACCACTCGGCACCATTTTCAAAGTAATCCCTCCAACACAATAAAAAAAATTATAATCTGTGTATCCCCATTATATTTATGTCTTCCAAGGCATAATGAAAACATACAACACATCCCGTGCATGTTAACTACCATTTCAATTCTCTTTTCTCTTCATTCACGAGAAAGAAAATCTCTTTCTATTTCTTTTTCTCTTCATCCAAGAGAAAGAAAATCTCTTTTCTGAAAGAAAGACTCTACGGGCATTTCACTTCATCAACTAATCAATCAGCTGATATCCTAGCATTCATTGTCAAGGCCAGACTCGTCTTCAACAGCCCAACAAAGAAAAAAAAAGGAAGGAGGAGTTCACCCACACTAAAAAAAAAAAAGTTTCACCCTCCCGTTAGAACACCCCCCTTGAACGGTGTCTGAGTAACCCCCCCAAGGTATACACTAGTACCCATCTTCTTGCAATACCCCCTTAGGCAGGCCAGTAGTACTCTCGCCATGTACTAACCCTCGAGGCAGGCCATACTCCCCTTGCAATACCCCCTTAGGTATGCAGTACCCGCTATGCAATGCCTTCCTGCGCCGGTTAGCAGAAATGTGCTGAGCCCGTAAAATTGTGTGTACGCTTTGTCTCCAAGCGAAATATGCTATCCATGCACTGTTCGCATGCATAAAAAACATCTTTATACACCCTTATATTAAACAAAGACGAATGCGTCTATTATAAACATGCGCAAATAAAGAAAACACGTCACTTTGCTACTATGGGGAAAGAAAGAAAAAAGAAAAAATTTTTGACCTCTTAAACTAGTCCCATTTCACTGAAATATTTAAAAAACCCTCCCCTTAAAAGACAATGGTTTTTTAACACTCACCACTCCATAATGGGAACAAAAAGAACTCGGAATTCGCGCAAGACACGGCAGTGATACACGCAGGGAATCTCGGGAATCACACTTCACAAACATATCAGTACTAACTGACCGTTCCCCACTCCTTGAAGCGTCTCGCTCTGGGCAAAATGCTGACCCTAATAGAATTTCTTTCCTCAGCCCACATCCCACGGATGGATATTTCTCTACCCCTTTCACTTAGCAACTGAGATCTAAACAATCCCCTCTACATTTAACTGGTCACCTATCTCTTCATTGGCGTTCCCAGGCATAAAAAAAACCTTTTATACCGCTTTTTTACAAGGTGCCACCACCTGTAATGAAGATATGATCCTCATTATTCATTTGGTAAAAGTGTAACTCCGAGCGTCAGGCATACACAATCTCTCTAAGCAACCAACGGCTCGCGACCTTCTCTTTCTTTCTCTCTCTCTCCAAGCGATACCTCTCTCTCTCTCTCTCTCTCTTCTCTCTCTCTCTCTCTCTCTCTCTCTCTCTCTCTACTTCTTTCTCTCCACTCTATCAGGTAATCAAAACGAGAGTTTTATTATAAAAGATAGATTTATTAACAATGAAAAAATAATGAATTAATCAAGTCTTACAGACTAACTTAATTCAATTAAAACCCCAACAAAAATGTCTAAACAGTATTTAGTCACACCAAAAGTCTATTATCCATCGGGACTCCCTCTCGGTCCCCCCCATGGTTCCGCTAGAACCGTCTGTTTCAAAGACACGAGAAATACCTCGTAAGTACACACATAAGTTTAATAACAAAGTCAAAGATTGAATATTCCCACAAAAATGTCAAATAGATAACAAGCCACTCTTTAGCTAAAACAGTTCAAAACTCACCCAAGCAGCTGGAACATTTCAAGCACTATATTATAAAGAGACTTCCACTGAGCTTCCACGGCATCCTGTCTTTCTCTCAAAGAAGCCTCTATGCAAATCCCCCATAGACTTGTGTATGATACATTTTAAAAGGAAGAGGCGCACACGCACATACGAACGCACAGTTCGATAACGCCTCACATAGTTACTGGCTTCAACCAGTTTCCCAATGGCACTTTGGAAAAGAGTTCATGAACTGAGTACATTGACTTGTCTTTCTATGCAGTTTTATCTCACGCCACCCACAGAAACCATTGATCAGCTTTTCTCGGGTCGTTGCTTCTGCTCTGTTCTTCACATTCCATAGGTCACAGTGAACATATTGGCAATATATCATTAATCATAACCCTAGGCCTTACATATATATATATATATATATATATATATATATATATATATATATATATATATATATATATATATATATATATATTCATAGATTTATATGCCTGTGTAAATGAGATGATTTTGGTTAACATACTAAAACTACCTTAAACCTAAAACCTAAAATCGGTTTAATATGTTTCATTTCATTTTGTATACTAGATATGATGGTGATTATACGTATTTTTCATTAAACAAAATTACTCCCATTATTATGCCTGATATAGTGTCTTTTGTACCAAACAATCAAATCCTTATAATGAATTAATTTTAATGCCTACGTTATTGTTATGCTTGTAAAACAGCTATCACCCTGTCAACATTTCTATCTCCTGCTCTCTCTCTCTCTCTCTCTCTCGTCTCTCTCTCTCACGCTCTCTCTCTCTCTCTCTCTCTCTCTCTCACGAATATCGGAAGGGGCAGTCATAAATATTGATTTCCTTTTAACCGTCCATATTGGATATTCGTAGAGGAACAGATGGGTCGTATAGGATCCGGTGTGTTCTTATTATACTGAGGGTTATGCTCTAAGCAACCTTACCAATTCTCTGTAGTTTGGAGTGGATTAAAATGCCCCATTTCCCACCTCCACTTTTACCTCGAAATATTGTAAACAATGTTTGTTACAGATAAAGAAAATGGAAAAGGGTAGAACCCCTTGAACTTTGCTTGTGAAAATGTTAAAGATTTTTAAAAATGTTCGATTTTTATAAGATGTCCAAACGATTTCTTCCATTCTAGAACAAGATGAAAACAGAGGCTTTTGTTTAAAAGTAAACAAGCAAGTTATGGCAGTTCGATGATTCTGTCAGAGAATAAACTACAATTCCGTTTTTGTCCTTTATTCGTTGCTATAGTTTCGGTATTTGTTTTTGTTTTCTATATATTTTATTCAGTAAACTAGAATAAGCAATTGTCCCAGATTTACTTTTCTTTGTGCCGATTTTTTTTATTTCGTTGAAATATCTTCAAGGCTATCGGATCATCATAATCAATTTAAGAATAATTGTGATGAAATAACTAAAAGTAAGATCTTTCCTTTGCGCTTAGCAGAAAAGTAAATTAAGCATTGTTATGTGGAATATATATGTGGGTGTGTGTTTGTGCGTGTATGTTTGTATGTATATGGGTATGTTTCATTTTAGAAATAAGACGACCGGAGTTAAATTTTAAGGCATTCAGAAATACTGTTAATCCAACTCTATCCGCGCCCACTAAGCAGTCAATGAGAGACAAAGGGATTATAATACTCTTACGCTTTCAATCATTGCCAAGGTAAGGGGAATTCGACCTCGACATTTGCCGCTTCACATTGGTGAACATAGAAACTGACTTGTGTCTTCCTGTTCCTGGCAATGAGCGTCCTTTATTTGATTTCTCTTAGGACCAAATTATCCTCTCATTAAATAAATCACTTAGTATACACTTCTTCTCATTTGCATCACATTCAGGCCAAGACACGCAACTAAAAAATTCACCTTCGGTTAACATGTATTAAATCCGAGGTAGAGCGAATTGAATATTAAAGGAAATTTGTAGCTTAGCTTAATACATGTATATGAATCACGGTGATGTGATAACAATTCATACATATATGTAATTTTATATTTTGTATATTATTTATATTTTGTAAGAATTATGAACAATCTGTGCAGTAAACATTTAACTCCTTTTCAGGCTGTTTTCTCGTCTCTGAATATATACTACATTTCAAAATGAAATTCCCTTTCATTCGCGCTCTGACGTATTACTCTCTGCCATTACAATATTTCAAACATTTTCCGACTCCCGCCAACCCATTTTGTGTAGAAAACAAAGTTGAATAACTTTTTTTCCAAGTTTGCTCTCTTCCCTGACTATAATGAACTGTAAAATAAAATAGCTCATTTTATTTTCTTTCTAATAAACATTTCTCCGTTAATTAATTATCTTGCATATCTCAGAATTTCTCTTTGTTATTTTCAGCAGTTTTACCTTTTTCTTTTATTTTTTTTTCCTTTTAGATATAGTATATGAGGCAGTCTCTAACTTACAGAATATCAGTTACCAAATCTCAGTCCTCCAACTCGGGGAGTAAGCCTAAAAACTACTTTATTGTTTTTGTTGTTCTTGATGGGGCGTGTGTCGGAAAGCCGAAAAAGGTCTGAAAAAGGTGTTAAATCACTCGTGATCTCACATGCTCCTACCTTTTCCCGATCATTAATAAATTGAACGCTAAAATGACATCAGCCGCTCGATTTTGATAATAGATCTTCTGTAGGGAGGTGCTGGGTATTCTGAAATGTGTCTAAATATTTGACTTCCTCTCTATATCAGCGTTACTTGTTTGAAAGCAGAGCTGCCAGTAATGGCTCAGTGGTAGCTCAAATAAAAAGAAAAACAAGAGAGGTTTGGGAGTAAACTTTCTTTTTTCACACAATCTACTTCTGGTGGATAAAAGATGTTGTCCATTGGTTTTGAAATTAAAGGAGATTAGCCATTGAAATGTTCTCCAGACGCGCTAATCGGCTTAAACGACCCTATCTCCTGAGAATTACACACCCAAGTCGGATCAGTTCTCCAAACAAGATTAACGCCACTGAACAAACTATAAAATACAAGTTAAAAAGTTTTCAGCCTAGGCCCGGTGGTGGGCTGTCTTATAGCGTTGCCAGACGCACGCTGATGGTAAACTTTAACCTTAAATGAAGTAAAAACGACAGGCTAAAGGGCTGCAGTTTCGTATGTTTGATGATTGGAGGGTGGATGATCAACATACCAATTTGCAGCCCTCTAGCCACTATAGTTTTTAAGGTCTGAGGGCGGAGAGAAAAAGTGCAGATGGACAGGCAAAGCCGCCTAAATAGTTCTCTTTCGCGGTAAACAAATAATATAATCCTCGAAGCGTACCAAACTGGTTATGTAATCTTGGAAGACCATCGACATGGGACACTTTAGTATCCCAGACAGCGAAGAGCTGAACTCTAGTAATTTACAGAAAATCCTAAATGGATTCCTGAAGTCAACCAGTTGATTTGACGGATGAGGGTAATCCACTTCGATGAAGGTTTTATCGTTTCGGGTCGAAGAAACCATCTCACTTTCAATACAAAAGCAATGGAAGAATGTGCAAATTCAGTCCGATTGCTTACTATACCTCAGGCTTCGAAATTTATATATCACTAATTCCGACTAAACGTCAGTAGTGATGTATGGAAATATCATCTATTATTAGATATTCAAGACTTGATGCTTTGAAATAAGTGAACCTTAAGAGAGAGCCATTGCAGTAAGCATTGATTGAGATTGTAAGTTTAACTAACTATTCTATAAACGTGTATATATTATATATATATACTATATATATATATATATATTATATATATATATTATATATATATATATATTACGCATATGTATTTATACATATAAACTTTGTCGATTTTGTCACATTTCTTGTGATACAATCTTCACTGTAAACCTTGAATTCCGACGGGAAGTAGAATCCCTTTCCTTCCATAACGTGATTGTTAGGTCGATATTCATCAAATATTATAGATTCAAAACTTTGCTTTTATCCTAGTTAGGTGTTAAAACCAAGCTATTGTTAGTATGTTTGTATGAGAATTAGATGACTATTCATTCAGACAATCTAATCTCTCTCTCTCTCTCTCTCTCTCTTCTCTCTCTCTCTCTCTCTCTCTCTCTCTCTCTCTCTCTCTCATCTAGAACGATTAGGAAAGTTTGAGCCGGAACTCAAACAGACTAAAAATCAATTCACGCAAATATAGTATGTGAATCACTATACAATTAGACC
>NC_087201.1:1686347-1691347 GCF_015104395.2 Macrobrachium nipponense
AAATTTATCATGTGTGTTTAGCAAATACTGTTCTGTGGACGTAAGTGATGTTTGGTTGTTATATGAGCATAATTTTGTCTGTTGGGGTCCAGATCAGTTCGAGATTATCCAATAGATACGTAAAGAGAGCTTTGAATTGTAGAATATTCCTTTATTTAAATAATAATAATAATAATAATAATAATAATAATAATAATAATAATAATAATAATAATAATAATAATAATAATAATAATAATAATAATAATAATAATAAGTCTACTCAGCTGTAAATGAGTACCTATCCCTGATGGGGTAGGGTCCAGCTATGGGTTAAATAGCAAACTCAGCAATGATGGAAAGAAATGAAGGAATAAACGACAACGACGTAAATGGAACCTCTGGCAACAGAGGAGCTTCGTCCGACAGCCAGGTATTCAACCCAATTGAAGGGAAGACGGTCAGGTACTTGGAGGTCGTCATCCAGCACTGACCACACAACGACAGTAACCAACAGCCTGAGATTGGATCTACAGAATCAAACTAAAGGAAGAAATGGACAAGAGAAGAAAATAAGGAAATATGGAGATGCTACATCAGAAGCAACCCAACAGAGAGAGGATATAGAAGAAGGTTGGTCAACATCTGGAATGAGAGGAATACACCCCCCAAACAGAAACAGAGGTCTGGCAGACCAAGTAAGAAACATAAAGAAAAAGAACTGGTTCTCCCCAACAGAAAGAGAAGAACTGGAAAGGGAAAATGTCACGACAACGAGTTACACGAAGACGAACTGAGAGACGATGCCACAGAAGACGACAGGGATGATGAGGTAATCAAACAACGACATACGAAGAAACACCGACGAAGTAACAGAGAGGACGGAATGGGTAGGGTAGAAAAGATTAGACAATGGATGGAACCAGATACAGAGAGAACAAAGATCCCCTCCATGAAAGCCTACAACGCCAAGAAATTAAGGGAGAAAACAAGTGAGATCAGTGAACAATTGGCATAATACACACCACCAGTATCACAAAAACAAATAACTTGGCATATGCAGGAGCAAGATTAGTAGCAGAACTGATGGGGATACGAACACCAACACCACCAGCACAACCAACCCAACAGAAACCAAAACAGCAACCTCCTTGGAAAAGGCGCCTGGAAAAGCAAATCATGGTGATGAGATCTGACTTGACTACAAACTGAAAGAGATGGCAGAAAAAAGGCTAAGAAGCAAGAAAACAAGGGAGGAACTCAACAAGAAATACAAAGTACAAGAGAGGGGACTAAACAACACAATAGAAGATGTAAAATAGAGGCTTAAGGCCAAAGCACATAAGATCCAACGGTACATGACCTTAGGAATAAGGGATACCAACAGAACAAACTAACCAGAAAAAGACTATACAGCCAACTAAGATGGGAAGACAACCACCAAGAAATTCCTGAAGCCGAACCAAGTAAGAGACTCTGGGAAAACATATGGAGCAATCCGGTATCACAAAACAAACATGCAACATGGCTCCAGGAAGTCAGGAAGAAGAAACAGGGAGAATAAAACAACGATTCACAGAGATACGACCGACACAGTCAGACACCAACTAAAGAAAATGCCAAACTGGAAAGCCCCAGGTCCCGATGAAAGTCCCATGGATACTGGCTCAAAAACTTCAAGGCCCCTACATCCACGAATAGCCAGAGCAACTCCAGCATTGTATCTCAAATCACCATGCACACCAAATGGATGACCACAGGAAGGACATCCTTAGTACAAAAAGACAAGAGTAAGGGATAGGGAATATATAGCCAGTAAACTACAGGCCTATCACCTGCCTACCAATAATGTGGAAGTTACTAATAGGTATCATCAGTGAAAGGCTGTACAATTACCTAGTAGGAGAGACAAACACCATCCCCACCAATAGAAAGGCTCTTTGCAGAAGGAAGTGTAGGGGCACAAAAGACCAGCTCCTGATAGACAAAATGGGAATGAAGAAACAGTAGGAGAAGGAAACCAACCTAAGCATGGCATGGATAGACTATAAGAAAGCCTTCGACATGATACCACACACATGGCTAATAGAATGCCTGAAATATATGGGGCAGAGGAAAACACCATCAGCTTCCTCAAAAATACAATGTGCAACTGGAATACAATACTTACAAGCTCTGGAATAAGACTAGCAGAGGTTAATATCAGGAGAGGGATCTTCCAGGGAGACTCACTGTCCCCACTACTCTTCGTAGTAGCCATGATTCCCATGACAAAACAAGTACTACAGAAGATGGATGCCGAGTTACCAACTCAAGAAAAGAGGCAACACCGAATTAACCATCTGCTGTTCATGGACGACATCAAGCTGTATGGTAAGAGCATCAAGGAAATAGATACCCTATCCAGACTGTAAGGATTGTATCTGGGGACATCAGGATGAGTTTGAATAGAAAATGCTCCTTAGTCAACATACAAAAGGGCAAAGTAACAAGAACTGAAGGGATAAAGCTACCAGATGGGAGCAACATCAAACACATAGATGAGACTGGATACAAATACCTGGGAATAATGGAAGGAGGGGATATAAAACACCAAGAGATGAAGGACACGATCAGGAAAGAATATATGCAGAGACTCAAGGCGATACTCAAGTCAAAACTCACACCGGAAATATGATAAAAGCCATTAAACACATGGGCAGTGCCAGTAATCAGATACAGCGCAGGAGGAATAGTGGAATGGACGAAGGTAGAACTCCACAGCATAGATCAGAGAACCAGGAAACAATATGACCAATACACAAAGCACTACACCCAAGAGCAAATACGGACAGACTATACATAACACGAAAGGAAGGAGGGAGAGGACTACTAAGCATAGAGGACTGCGTCAACATCAAGAACAGAGCACTGGGGCAATATCTGAAAACCAGTGAAGACGAGTGGCTAAAGAGTGCCATGGGAAGAAGGACTAATAAAAGTAGACGAAGACGCAGAAATATTCAGAGACAGGAGAATGACAAACAGAACAGAAGACTGGCACAACAAACCAATGCACGGACAATACCATGAGACAGACTAAAGAACTAGCCAGCGATGACACGTGGCAATGGCTACAGAGGGAGAGCTAAAGAGGCAAACTGAAGGAATGATAAACAGCGGCACAAGATCAGGCCCTAAGAACCAAATATGTTCAAAGAACGATAGACGGAAAATAATATCTCTCCCATATGTAGGAAGTGCAATACGAAAAAATGAAACCATAAACCACATAGCAAGCGAATGCCTGGCACTTGCACAGAACCAGTACAAAAAGAGGCATGATTCAGTGACAAAAGCCCTCCACTGGAGCCTGTGCAAGAAACATCAGCTACCTTGGGCAGGAATAAGTGGTACGAACACCAACCTGAAGGAGTGATAGAAAATGATCAGGCAAAGATCCTCTGGGACTATGGTATCAGAACAGATAGGGTGATACGTGCAAATAGACCAGACGTGACGTTGATTGATAAATCAAGAAGAAAGTTGAAGAGAAAGAGAGAGAAAAATGGATAAGTATCAAGATCTGAAAATAGAAATAAGAAGGATATTGGATATGCCAGTGGAAATCGTACCCATAATCATAGGAGCACTAGGCACGATCCCAAGATCCCTGAAAAGGAATCTAGAAAAACTAGAGACTGAAGTAGCTACAGGACTCATGCAGAAGAGTGTGATCCTAGAAACGGCGCACATAGTAAGAAAAGTGATGGACTCCTAAGGAGGCAGGATTGGCAAACCCGGAACCCCACACTATAAATACCCACCCAGTCGAATTGGAGGACTGTGATAGAGCAAAGAAAAAATAAAAAATAATAATATTTTTACATATGATAACACATTTATGCCTACATTTAAACAAAGAATATATTAGGCGGTCCACAACTGGGCAGGGAAATTTCGAGAAACAACTTACTACATCTAAGTTTGCGACAGATTCAAAGGGTCGCCTTAATACTACAAACTTTTCTCTGGATGAGACGTTGGTTACTAAAATATGCCTCTTTCAAAGGGGTAATTGAAACCTTCACTTTTAAGTTTTATCTAAGTCTAGAACAAAGATTATATATATGGCAAGTTTACAAAAAGGCGGGACTTCTGAAAATGCTGATCGCGTATTATGCATGTGTATAAATTTTGTTTATAGTTGCATTAGTATTTCGCTACACGTAAACTGAAGTACACACTCTATGGACAAAAGAGAATTTAGGTTCCAGCAACTTAGCCTAGCAGATAGTTTATTTGAGGAAATAAGTGTGCATGAGTAGGTGAGAAATAGAGAGAAATGAGACAGGTGAAGGAAGTTTTTGGAAAATAATGAGTGAGCGAAAAAAGTTCTGAGTTTAAAATTCCGGACGAAAACAAAATAAACCGGTTTCTGGACGTAGCACCGTTTTTCTTCTGCAAGTATTGTTTGGCGCATAAACCAACTCTTCTAAAAAGAGAGAGAGAGAGAGAGAGAGAGACGAGAGAGAAGAGAGAGAGAGAGAGAGAGAGTTTATTTCAGGCATTTGTTACCCATACACGTCGTAGATCCTTACAAAACAAAAATGAAATTTACCACCATATTAATTCTATTTATTAATTTATTCTTTTTTTGAAGAATTATGGATGAATCCCTTGTATAGTAAAACTTCCATAGCATTAACCATTTTATGCTATCACGCAGATAGCGAATCAGTAGCACTTCTGTCCAACCATTTTTAGGTTTTTTTCCCCTTCCTCTAAACTGCTGTAACCATCATACCACTTCGAATTTCCACTTTTCTCAACTTGTCTTCTTGTGCTACATGCACTACACAGTTCCTCTTAATATCTTCAGCCGTTTATCTCTCATTTGCCTTCAGCATTCACACTTCACTTCCATAAAGAAGTTTTGGCTAAGCAATTCCTTCTTGCATTCCAACCATAGTTTCCAAAGACAAATCAGGCCCTTTTCTAAAGTTTCCAATGCACCTGGAACTCGCCTCTTCACTCACCGT
>NC_087201.1:1696347-1708847 GCF_015104395.2 Macrobrachium nipponense
TAACATTTTGGGCATGGCAATGGCTAACCCTTTATCCCATTTTAATTAATTTGCATTTGACTTTTTCGGAAGCGAGGTATTAAACGATAGCATTCAATGAAATGTATTATGGTTCAAACATGTTGATGGCGTAATTTGCGTTTGTCCAAATAATGAATACGTATATAACTTCTTTGATAAAGTGAATGAATTAGTGCCACCAATAAAATTTACCATGGAAATGGTAATGAATGTTTGGCTAACCTTTTTTGGATTGCTTATTGCATAGAACTAAAGCATAGAACTTGTAATGGCTTTAAATACAATTCATACAGAAAACCCACCAAGATTTCTGCCTATGTTCATTTTTATTATCTTCAAAGCAATCAAGTTAAGATAACAGTTTTCACATCCATTTACATAACGAGGACTACGGCTATGTAGTCGTGATTACATTGATGATAAAATAGATATGATTAGGCAAAGAATTGGAATATTATCACTGTATTAGATAATGCATTAAAATTGACAAAAAATACATTTTAGTTAACAAAAAAGAAACTTAAAACAAAAAAAAAACTGCTTGTACCCGTATGAAATGATAATTTTAAACATATTCCCCATTTACTAAAACATTTTGGAGTTATGTAGTATTCAAGGACAATAAACCAATGAAACATGTACTTATAAAGAACTCGCCTGATAATACTAAACAGTTTGATTGCAAGATTGTATGGCCATATGTACCGTCCAGCTACTATATGCGAGTTCATTATAAATTGCTACCACCTTTGAAGATGGTCTAGTTAGCAATAAAACCGACGTCAGTCATGGCCTATAACCATGATTAACTCATCCCTGTGTCATTTTTTCAAATATGTACATATGTACATATATATATATATATATATATATATATATATATATATATATATATATATATATATATATATAATATATATATATATATATATATGTGTGTGTGTTTGTGTGTGTGTGTGTGTGTTGTGTGTGAGTGTGTGTGTGTGTGTGTGTGTGTGTGTGTGTGTGTGCGTGTAGTAATTTTTTGGATACTTTTCTCTCCACAAAGCCATGAAATCCAAGTGCAAGAAATATGAAAGAAATATGTTGTCCAGTTGCAGGAAACGAACCCAGGCTACAAAATCACGACGAAGTCACGTTGCCGACCTCGTCGTGATAATTGGTAACCCGGATTCGTTTCCCACTACCGGACGACATAATTTCTTCATATTTCCTGCACTTGGGTATCGAGGATTTGTAGTGACAATGGTAGCCAAAAAAGCGCGAAGAATATTCGGAAGTTAAGGGGGCATTGCGCAGCTATTACAATTACATTATATATATATATATATATATATAGCATATATATATATATATATATATATATACATATATATATATATATATATATATATATATATATATATATATATATATATATATTATATATATATATACATCATATGAAATATGACCGTTAACTTTGCTCAGAAATTCTTTTCTTTTCATGTGTAAGTTCTTTGACTAGGCCGACCTTTTCGACAAAAGCTTGAGGGAAAGCAGTATATCGACACATGCAAAAATCTCCGAAGGCAAAACTTTCAGAACTTGGAAAGGAAAGTAAAAATTATCGGAAACCATTAGCAAATTGCTTTCGGTCATAACACATCAGAGGAAGAAGAAATTTCATTTTGCCGAATTCATTTTTGCTCGTGCATGTTTCTGTTTGGCGTGGAAATTTGAAAAATAACCCTACACAGACAGAAATACACTCACACGTTTTGTAATAGAAAAAATGCACGTTAAAGGACATTTATTCTCTCGTAACATAGGCGATTTTTAATAGCAAATGTCTGTCAGTAAACTTCAAGTTAAATTCATGTACTGATTTTCCACCCCATCCTCCCCTTCATGGGTAATGGGACTCTGCCGAATGAGTCTGAAGCTATAACTATACTTGGTATAGCTTTGGACTCTAGTCTTACTTTTGAGAAGCAATTAATGAAATTGTCAGCAAATGCCGCAGGAAAGTTAGGTATTGTACGTAAGGCCTCATACATTTATGACAGTGATAGAATCAGTGAACATTGGATGTCCGCTTCTGCTAGAGGTTGATCTCTTTTTAAACAGAGTGGTTCGTGGTGTGGTAGGTTTCTGTTTCGTAACATTAGCAGTTATGACTAGGACCATCGACGGATGGCATCTCGTTTGTCATCTTTTCTTAAGTCCGTATTTAAAACAGAGGTCTTTCACATTCACAATTGATCCCCGATCCTGTTTTCCTGGCGAGAGCGAACAGTTGTTCTAAACGGTAGTGCCTTGCTGTCGAAGTATTCAGTTCCAGAGGTCGTTTACTCCTCACACCATTGGACTTTGGAACAGTTCTCTGAGACGCTGTGCAATTAGAACCTCAGGAGTTCAAGCGAAGAGTTCAATGCATTACTGCCCTAAAAGAATTTTCCTTAATTTTGTCTTACTCTTTTTTTTTTATTAATTTATGAATTTGTTACATTACTTTTTCTTTTCCAGTAATCTATCTCTTCTCTCTGGATTTCCCATTACAATCTATCGCTTCTTTCTAACGAAAACCTTATTCTTTGGAAGTTTGAATTTCGAGTCAGTGGCCCATGTGGGCTTGTTCCATATAAATAGGGTTCCCCTACTTGATAATACTTATGGCAATATGTCAGCCAGCATATTCAGTCTGTTATGTAGCTTAAAAGAAGAACTTATAACCAAAGGTGCCGGAACCTGCTTTGACGTAGCTGGTTCTTAGCCAAAAAACCAGAAACGACCTGAAGAAAAGTTTTACCCTCCCCAACATCAAGCAAAGAAAAAGAATCTGGAAATTTATATGAGATTTAGGAATTGAAAACTGTACGAAAATAGAAATTTTCTCCGTTGATAGGATTATAATTAGCCCTTCATCAAATTGGGTTTCTTTAAGATGGATATAACAGGACTGGTCCCATCCTATAGTTTATTGAGAATCCATTTAAAGTGAAACTCCAGTTAAATTTTTTTTTTTTTTTTTTTTTTTTTTTTTTTTTTGTGGTGATGCTAATGACTTTTTTTTTTTTTTTTTTTTTTTTTTTTTTTTTTTGAGAGAGAGAGAGAGAGAGAGAGAAGGCGAGAGAGAGAGAGAGAGAGAGAGGAGAGAGAGGAGAGAGAGACAAACGCTCGCCACTTAATTTTTTCACGTCTTCAGAAAATTTAAATCCTTGTAGAATAGATAAAAAAAGCCATGTACACAATACTTTTTTTTTTTAAATACCTTGCAATTTCTCTTCAAAAATGCCCATTTAGGTCACCATGTAATGATATATTGAGTGTGAATCGAGTCTTGCAATTTTCTGAATTTACATAACTGCAAGCGGCTATAAAAGGCTAATATGCGATTTCATCTCTGAAGGTATTTCGAAAAAGGGAGTCTTTGCCTCTAGTTATCAATAATGCTCTTACTAATCTTCCATTACTTTCTTTTTTTTTAAAACTACCGGATGCTGATCACGTGAGCCTTTGTATCACTTATGCAGGGCCGGTCTTAAAAGCCTGTTTGGCCAACTTGATCAAACTGGACCCTGCGCCAGAGTCATTGTTTGAAGCCGTTTCGGTATTCCAAGGGGAGGAAACCGCTACCGACATGAAATGAAGGATGGGGAACTATTATTCCTCACATTGTTTTAGCATACCATATTAATGGAAAATTTATTTAAATTTGGAAAATCATTTTCAAATTAAACATTAAGAAAAGCAGTTTTAATTTTTCTAGTTTTCTAATTGGGGCCTGCAATTCATAGCAATGGCCCTGCACGTTGATCGTAAGAAAGCACTCCAATTTATACTTGAGTATCATTAGATTAAATAAATGGTTTCCGATTTGCGAAGTTTCACATTCGAACACAAACTTCCAGTATTATTATCCTCGACGTGTGTTCTCCAGCATTATGTACAATACTCAAGCGGGTTGGGCAGAACCACTTCATTGCAGCTCTTCGTTCCATCAAGAGAGTTTGTTATTCCCTCGGGGTGTTTAGTTTCGATTTCTCTCCAGCGAGATGCATATAACAGCTCGAGGTGATTCCCGTAAAGTTCTGGATGTCGTGATGTTTGAGCAAGCGCGCAACTTCGCCCGCCCAACCTTAGATGTTGTCTCTTCCTAATGAGGACCTGAGTGAGTTCGTTGATTGGCGTCGAGTGTTTGGGTTATAAAAGGAGTTTGGTGACTTGGCGATTGATTGATTAATTGCTTAATTGTGGATTTTCTGGCGATAAATCTACCAGGGTCACCGACACCGTGGTGACTTGGCGAGAAATCTGTCGAAGGCCTTATCTATCATTAGTATATGACTATGGGACTGCATCCGCTAAGTGCTTACTCAATTAAGGTTCTCTGCAGCGTCCCTTCGGCCCCTTGCTGCAACCCCTTACGTTCCTTTTACTTTACCTCCATTCGTAATGTCCGTCTTCTTCCAGGTTTTCCTCCTGTCACACCTTTCAGACCTTTTTACGGTTGATTTCCCTTTTAGCGTTGAATGACCCCATAGGTCCCAGCGTCGGCCATTGGCCAAAATTCTATATTCTATTTTATTCTGTTATGGGCTTGAGGAAATATTTCGTCCGAGTTTGAATCCGATACAAACATTTTATTACTCATAATCTTGCACCACTTTTTTTTTTTACATTTTATGATCAATTTTTTTATATAAATCCATCGATTCAGCCAATGTTAATTCGATTTGCCCGTCTTCACTAATGAATTGTCTTCCTTGTATAAAAATTATTGTGTAAAATCACAAAGGCCTGAGGCACACTTTTATTATGCAGTGATCTCTTTCGTTAGAAAATGTTCACCAATAAAATTTTAAAAGTCGGCCTATTACAATAATAAAATTAATTTTTTGTTTTAGAACACTCGGTACTTAATATTGCTTATTGCTTTTTACGCTCATTAGTAAACAAACAGGGTTACCCATTCAAGTGGTTTATTTTCCTCCCAGATGCCAAAGAAAACCTTCTCTGAGAGCTCAGAACATCAAAGTCGCTCCAAAGGACTTCCATGTAACTTTAAGTGTTCACAAGTTTGTTGAGGCCACGGTCTAGTTAAAAAGGACCGTGGTTGAGGCAATCAGTCATTTTTCGTAGGAGCTGGAGTCTCATTTTGACCTATAATTATTGTAATTGTTGTTTTTTAAAGTGGAAAACATATAGCTTCATTTTTTTTCAGAAACGATTAATTTTTTTAAACGATAAATATTCATAGGTCTAGAAAGATCATCAGCTTTGCAATGAATACTTTATAAATAAGGGAAGTATATGACAAATCCATGGTACTATTTTTATAAAATTATTATTAGTGTCTGAAGACATGTCGAAATGCCTCGTGCTATACCTGGCCAATTGTATTCCCAGCGAGAGTAACTTGGACTATTATCATTTCATTCTCCCCGTTCTGCCGTCCTCCGTGTTTGCATTTACGATGTTGACTTTTAAGGGACCCGGAGGTCGGATCACGCCTTCTTTAGGTATCATTTTCCCATCCTTATCAGCGCTTGAGACGAACATAATCTGAAGTGAATCCATAATGGAATATTTGTTAAACTGTGTTAAAATGAGTAATAGGACCTTAATTAACACAGATTTAGGTCAGCTCTGACCTTGATTAACATAGATTTAGGTCAGCTCTAACCTCACAGGCCAAGGCTTTTCCCTTTTTGAATGGAGGTAATTAGCGCGGTCTATAGCACCGGTTAATGACCTCCATTGTGTCTTTATATTCCTCACTCGTGTCAACGCATCCTATAATTATGATTCTTCGCTCTCCAAAACTCCAGAAAATGCAGGGTTCATCGTTGTACCAAATTGCCGCTGTTGTGCGTAGTTCATTTGCAACAAGGTATATAAAAGCATTTCAGTACATTCCTCATTGTAGCTCTCGAACCAGTTGGGGCAGCCGTTGTTTGAGCAAGGACCGTTTGCTGTTCCCTTTCACTGCTTATTTTGGGCCCTCTTTTTTAATGTAACGAGAGGTATTGCAAAGGTTAATTGATTGTCATGATATCATATATCTTGGAATATATAAGCAAAGGCGTCATTTAGCTATACCAAGCTATACCAAGGTATATAAATTATTTGGGGTCCATAACAAGTCAGTACATGGGGTATGTCCTGACTTAATTTATATTATCAGCAATATAGAACTACGATGATCATTACATCCCAATTTCCTTTTCGAAGGTATTTAACGATACTGTATCTTCTCTCTCATTAATAGTACATTTATTTTTTTATATTTTGTGACAGTAACAGAAAATATAGTTGGTCATAAGGCCAAAAGAAATATAAATAAATGAATAAATAAACGAACAAGCACACTGGTACTTTTATTGTTTTTCAAGATGCAAAATGTTGATTAAATGATTTTATAGATAAAAAACAGTAGTTGTTGATTTCCTAATGAAATGCGACGTATACTTTTGTTAAGGATACCCTGGAAGAGCGATCAGCTTTTTTCTTTCATAATTGAAGCCATAAATCATTTGTTTTTTTTTTTTTGTTTTTTTTATGGTTGCATTTACACTCTCATGCAAACACGCAGAGACGACATAAACTTATGGGCCCTCGCGGTGGTGGGGTAGGTAAAAGCTTCACTGACGTTCCTGGATTTGATTGTCTTCCTGGGTTCGCGCCCAGGACCAGGCAAATCTATTATCGAGAAAAAAATTCCCCTTCGTTTAAGCATATATGAAAATATATTAATTCCGAGGTAGAGCGAATTAGATATTAAAGGACATTGTAGCTCGATGTATGTATATGAATCACGGTAATGTGATGTAACTTATGTAAATGCTACGTGTTGTCAAAAAGCACTACAACGCTACCGGAGCCGAGGCGGGTTGATGTTGTCTCCAAACCAACGAATTACCTGAGCGTGAAAGGTATTTGAGGGTGAGAGATGGCATAATAATTCTTATGGGCCTCTCGTGGTGGTGGGGTAGGTAAAATCTTCACTGACGTTCCTGGATTTGAATGTCTTCCTGGGTTCGCGCCCAGGACCAGGCAAATCTATTATCGAGAAAAAAATTCCCCTTCGGTTAAGCATATATGAAAATATATTAATTCTGAGGTAGAGCGAATTAGATATTAAAGGACATTGTAGCTCGATGTATGTATATGAATCACGGTAATGTGATATGACTTATATATATATATATATATATATATATATATATATATATATATATATATATATATATATATATATATATGTGTGTGTGTGTGTGTGTGTGTGTGTGTGTATATATGTGTGTGTGTGTGTGTGTGTGTGTGTGTAGTAGGAAAGGAAAAAGCTGATTCATGCAAGCATTTTAGAATAAATATAGATAGAGTGAATAACAAGAGGAAGAGGAAGTGCGATTAGGATACAAACGAGGCGTGACCCGACCTCTAGGTTACTCGGGACACATGCTAAATTCTACAGTCAAGTAGCGCATTAGTTTCACCAACGAAAATTAAAATAAATACACAATATTTCATTAGAGATCATTTATATACCGCTTAAAATGCAAATTATGTATTTTTTTACATTTACATTCTAATAAATGAAACATAAATACCTATCCTAAAATTCCTGGATCTTTATCTCAACGCAAACACCCATTTCAGACTTTTGTAGGCTTTTTCACAAGGCTTTCTTAACCCCACAACAAGAACAATAACAGCACGAACAATAACAACAACCACAACAACAAAGTAATTTATAGGTTTACTCCCCTTCTACGCGAAAATCAAATAACATGGCGGAAACTTGGTGAAGGAAAAGCGTATAAATTGTACGGCTTTTAAAAATGTCAACCAAAGTGACTATGACGGACCTAAAGAGCTTGGAGAGAAGCAGTCTCCATTGCTCACGAGGGTGTTTTCTTTAAATACCATTTTTTTCCCTGGTTTTCATTTCTTTTTATATTTTCGGCAGAGTTGTGCTGCGGAACGGAAATGTTCAGTCGGCAGTATTATTTACGCATGCGAAAACTGTAGGAATGCATAAAGAATATGATAAATAGTTAGCGTGGACAAAAAGAAGGCTTAGAACACAGATTTGTGAAAAGATTTCATAATTCAGAAATCCTGTAGTAAAGGAAAAAGTGAGACCGAGTAGGCGATATGAAACCCCCCATTTTGAATATGATGGATCAAATAATAGATGACAGTTTTACTACTTTGATTTTGATTATTATTCTCTTTTCTTTTAATAAATAAAAATTTTTCGACGTTAGTTCTTCAAATATCGACAGAAAGGAAATAAATAATGTACCCCTATTGTGGACAGGGATTTTCTTTTCCCTTGAATAAGTTAGCTGATTAGATGTAAATGATTTTGCAAACAGATTTTAATATATTCCTATTTTTCATCGTTTCTTGATGCAATAAAACATTTTTTACTACGACGTATCTTACATAAATCTAATGCTTATGAAATCATTCAGCAAGTAATGTGAAATATCTTTCATTAAGGAAGAAACCTAGCCCCTCAGCCCACCCCCCTCATAAAAAGTGAAAAGCGAATCATCAATTTCCAGGTGAATTAATGTCTAAGGTGAGCAAACTCCGAACTTTCAAACTCACGTAGTTTGCGGATAATTGAATCAACTATTCCGCACCATCATCATATTCGGAATTAAATTGGGAAACTTCAGAGCAGTCTGAAATAGCCTACATATTCAACACATATTCGCAAAGACCTCGAAAATCCACTTCGTGTTTGCATACAGGTCGTTATCAGTCAAGAGACCTGGATAGGGATTTATTTTGGCAGTATAAAATAAAATAATTCCTGTTTTTGCTGACTTGGGGAGTAAGCCTACAAACTGTTTTGTTTTGAGTTAAAAATACAGGAATTTTAGGATAGGGTATTTATGATATATTTAATAGAATGAAAATGTAAAAAATAAAATAGCTAATGTTCATGTTAAACAGTACAGAAAAATGATTTTTAATAAAATATAGCGTATTTATTTAAATTTTCGTTCGAGAAACAAGGCTCTATTTGACTGTAGATTTTAACACTTTAATTTACATTAAGTTAGGAAAATGATATTTACTGCTTATGTGTGAGAGGAGTATCTTGAATATGTCCCAAGTAAGAAAGAGGTCGGAATCACGACTTGTTTTTGTTAGCCCTTGTTTATTTTGCCCTTTTTTATATTCAAGTTAAAGTTTGGGTGACGTTACATTTGAAGACATGTTGTTTACTGGCAAATCAGGAGACTCAACTCCTTGGGAGCACCGGGAGAAATGATATATTCAGTATCAACATTAAACCTTCTTGTGCTGACGGAGAGCAGTGCAACGTCCCTATGGATGAAGAATACTTCATTGTGAAAGGTTTTTACACTATAACCCCACGATATACTAGCTTTGTGAAATGTAAGCTTGACTGTGGTGAAGTCTCTTCTTATACTTTTTTGTAGAATTTAACGATTTTTTGAAGCTTTGACTTAATAGTCTGTATAAGAAGTAGACCTCGTAAAATGCTAATTTATGTTTATAGATTCATTTACCTTCATCGATTGAAAGCTAGGAAATTTACGGAAAATTACACATACCAACTCTGATGCTCTTAAACAATCCTTAAGTGCTTTAAAAAGATCATGATATTTCGAAGTATTTGTTGGAACAATGTGTGATCCTGTTTTCAGCTTGCACGGGGCGCGTGCTAAAATCTGCGGTCAAATATTGCGTTGCTTCACCAACGAAAATTAAAATAGAAACACTATATTTTATTAGCAATAATTTTACTATATCCTAGCCTAATATTCCTTTATTCTCCGTGTAAGCGAAAATTGATAAATACAGCTTTAATATTGTTTTACATCCCAAGTCTGCAACGGCACAAAAAAATAAGTTTTAAAATAAGAGTATAAATGTAATCATGTAAAAGACAAAAATATATTTGTTGAAATATTTTTCGTAAAAAGCATTAGTGCTCATTACACTCTTGTCACTTTTACACAGAGTGATATTTTTCCCAAAAGAAATTAAAATTAACACCTCGAACCTCGTCGTTCAACGCATTGTCCTTATTACTTATGTAACCAGCCATTACTCTGTTTTGAATAACACAAAATGGGCATTATCGCTCGTTATTTTAAAGACTTGTTCATTTCAGAAACTTCAGATTCCAGGAAAGCTAATAAATAAATAAATGAAAAACACTGCGGAACATTTTTAATGCGCTTGGCAAGTCACAAGTCTCGTTCCATTTGAATGATGTTCCCGATTCGATCTGAAATATTACTCATCGATCACACTCCAAGGTATTCAACTAAAATAATAAGCGGGAAAACATTTTGAAACGCATATGATTATTGTGCTTCGGGGAGCTTATTGCAGATCCTATTATCTGATCTTCTACTTATACATATTGCTTATTACCATTAGGGGGATCTGATAAAAGTGTACACTTACTGTTGCAGATGAGATACTCAAGGGAGTCAGTTCAGATTGGCCAGCTTCATCATGCAAATGCTGGAGTGCTCATTTATACACAACTAAACATAATAGCGTTCCTTTTACTTTATTGAACTTATTATTCCCAAAGGTTACAACACATATATACAATGAATCTGATTAAGATATTGCTACCTCTTTATGGACAGTTGTCCACATTTAAATATTACTTTTCTCGTAAGTAACTGAAATCAGTGGTAGGACTAACACCTAGACATCATATTTATTCATTCCCTCTGTCTGGTGAAATTGAACGTTCAAAGAACATTAACAACCAAAAACTGTGGAATTTAAATAGTGATACATATAATGAATACTTTTTACCACACAGTAAAATCTCGAGGGCGCAACTAGATGCAAGTTCCAGGGTCTGATAGCGCGCTTATATAACTGATGTAACATGCGAATTAAAAAATGAAGTTACAGTGGGTAACAGTTGACTTCAGTCACTCTCTTGGTTTGTATAAGTTCCCTAATCGGTAATTTTAACATGAATGAAGTAAATATAAAGTGAAAATCAAAAGGACCACTTTATTTTCTAATTTGATATTCGTTAAAAGAACTCGATTACACACAAACACATGTTCACATTTGCATGCATAAATTTATGTTTGTATACTTAAAGAATTGTCTAGTCATTCATATATAAATGTTTGCAATTATATATATATATATATATATATATATATATATATATATATATATATATATATATATATATATATATATATATATTTATATAATTGCAAACATTTCCCACTACCAGACATCGTAGCCACCTCAAATTTCTTGTACCTAGATCTTAAAGCTTGGTAGTGACAAGTATATCCAAACAGGCAAATGCCAGGAAGGAAAGTGAAACACTGGAGTGATTAATAGGACTTATGACATAATGGTCTTTTAATGGCTATATATATATATATATATATATATATATATATATATATATATATATATATATATATTATATATATATTTATATAATTGCAAACATTTATATATGAATGACTAGACAATTCTTTAAGAATACAAACATAAATTTATATACATATATATACATATATATATATATATATATATATATATATATATATATATATATATATATATTATATATATATATAATTGCAAATATTTATATATAAGACTTACTCTTTACTTACTCTTTTCATTCTGAGTGTTTTATTTGTAAATTCATCCTGGATCTCCTCCCCTGTTGTTGTGGCAAACACCGGCGGTTTTCATATTTCTTACAAGGTGTGTTGTCCCCACCTTGTTGACCAGTTACTTCTGGCGCTTTTGTCAGTGATGTATGGTGACGTTTATTTTTACTCTCAACAGAATTTTTTCTAGTGTAAATACTGTTGTTGTTGATGGTATTGTTGTTTTTATTGCTATGTTGAATTTTACAATGTCACTGTTGTTATGAGAGTATTCATTAGTTTTCATTCTTATTTTATGTTGTTAATTTAATTCTTTCCGGAGACATTGAGGTGAACCCGGGGCCTGTTATTTATTGCAGGAAGAAAAATTATGAAGTGCTTTACTCAAATATTGCATGATGAATATGTAAAGGCTAATGCTGCAAAGGAAAGTGAAACAATGGAGTAATTGCTAGGTGTTTTGACACAACAGTCCTTTACTAGCCATTAAAAGACCATTATGTCATAAGTCCTATTAATCACTCCAGTGTTTCACTTTCCTTTTCCTGGCATTTGCCTGTTTGGATATACTTGTCACTACCAAGCTTTAAGATCTAGGTACAAGAAATTTGAGGTGGTTTACGATGTCTGGTAGTGGGAAACGAAAACGAATCACCATAATCGTGACAAGGTCACATTGCTGAACTGGTGATGATGGACTACTTAAAAGTGGTGATGAAGAATCAAAATGCTTCATGGAAAATGAGGTCATGAATGACTCTGATGAGGATGTAGAATATGTAACTGATATTGCAGAAGAGAGTGATGAAAGTGATGGTGAAAAGTTCC
>NC_087201.1:1713847-1751347 GCF_015104395.2 Macrobrachium nipponense
AACAACTTGGCTTGCCCAATATTATCAAGTAACTGATCTATAAGAGGCAAGGGATAATTGTCAGCCATACTAATGGAATTCAGTTTCTATAATCAGTACACATCCTAAAGGAGCCATCAGGTTTCTTCACTAACACACATGGAGAACTGAAGTGACTTGAACTGTGTTCTGCTAATCCATGTTGCAGCAAATACTGAACTTCTTCTTCAGAACATCTCGATGATAAGGTGATAAGCGATAAGCTCTTTGTTTGAACGATTTTCCATCTTCTTTGATCTTGATTTCATGTTTGGTCAGATTAGTACATCTGGGTACATCTGCAAAAATCTCTGTGAAGCTTCTAATCACTTCACTCAATTCCTCACCTTGTTCAACATTAAGATGTTTCAGTTTATCCTCCAAATTTTCCAAAATTGAAGAATTATTCATCTTGCTTTCAGCTCCCAATTCATAGCCGTCATTGTCTTCTGTAGATGAAGTTGTCTGTATTATTGACACAGTTTCAGTTCTAGTGTCTGAGAAGTAAGGTTTCAAAAGGTTCACATGTATCTTCCTCTGTCGTTTTCTTCTTTCTGGTGTTTCAATCATATAAGTTCTATCACTTAACTTCTCAGTTATTCTGTAGGGACCTTGAAATTTATTTGTAAGGGGAAATCTCTTGTCTGGCAGAAACACTAGCACTTGTTGACCAACACTAAAACTTCTTAGCTTAGTCTTTCTGTCATAGTTCCTTTTCATTTCTCTTGACTCATTTTCAGATTTTCTAAAGAGATTTTTCTAATCTCTTCCAACCTTTTCCTTAAGTTCTTCACATACTCTCCTTGGATTTCCTCTTTATTTTCTACCCAATTTTCTGCAAGAATCTTCAAAGGTCCTCTCACTTCTCTTCCAAAAATCATCTCATTGGGTGAACATCCCATGCTTTCTTGATAAGCATTCCTAACTCCAAATAACATTAAGGGTAAACCAACATCCCAATCTCTTCCTGACTCAGAACAATACTTTGTCAGCATACTTTTCAATGCTGGTGGACCTTTCCAAGGCACCTTGAGTTTCTGGATGATAAGCGGTTGATAACTGTTGTTTCACCCCTAATAAGTTCATCACATCCTGGAACAACTTGGAAGTAAAGTTCGTTCCTCTATCACTTTGTACAATTTCTGGTATAACCCAAACTTTGAGAAAAACTCCAATAGTTTTCTCAGCAACTATCTTGGCAGATATGTTTCTGACAGGGATCGCTTCAGGATATCTGGTAACAGGACACATTAACGTCAACAGATATTCATTTCCTTTCTTCGTCTTCGGAAGCGGTCAACCAACCATATCTATAATCACCTTGTTAAAGGGTTCTCCTCTAACTTCTATAGGTTGTAGGGGGCTTTCTGAATGGTTTCATTAGGTTTTCCAGCTATCTGGCAGGTATGACACTCTCGACAGAACCTGCTAACATCTTTATGAAGTCCAGGCCAGAAAAAATATCTCATGATCTTCTCCACAGTCTTCCTGACTCCCATATGTCCAGATTCATGAGCCACGGCTACCACTTGCTTTCTCAATGGACATGGAATCAAAATCTGATGATATTCGCCCCATTCAGCATTCCGGGTATATCTGAAGGTTTATACTTCCTCTTCAGCAAACCTTCCTTCAGATAATAACAGGTAGGAGTTTTGTTGCATCTCTTCCTGATCAACAACTCTGAAGAACAAATCAGCTAACGATGCATCCCTCTTCTGCAAGTCCATTAGCTTCTCTCTTGTTACCTGTCCAACTTCAATAGTTGAACTATCAATATCTGCAACCTCAGCTACTGCAGTTTCACTACTATCTTCAGGAACATCTTGACTACTCGGAGTCTCTTCAGGAACAACAGATTCTTCATTTTCTTTGGAAATCTCTTCTCGGTCAGCTCCACGGGAGGCATCACTCCCCTGGAACAATTGTTCTAAGTTCAAAGATCCTTCACTTGATCCATTTTGGGTGTGCAAATCCTCAGTTTCCTTCACCAACAGTCGCAATTCTCCTCATACTTCTTGTAGTTACACAACTAGGGAACAGGTGGGGGTTATTCTTCTCCAACTCTACCGTAGGACTAATCCTCAACAGTTTGTCTGTCACTACAGGACAAGGAACAAATGGAGCACCACCAACTTCATTCCCAACAGAACATGTACACCTTCCACAGCCAGTGAGTCCTTTACAGCAAAATCAACACTCCCTGTCACCAATTCACGGACAGGTGTAAGCGGCATATAGGAGTTACTTCCTCTCCTCCTATACCCTTCAAAATAACCGAATCTCCAGTGAGATTCTTCTCCAACATTGGGTGAGCACCACGTAACACCACACTATGGTTGCTCCCTGTATCACGTAAAATCTTGACTGGTACCTGCACACTCTCTTCCTGAGTTGCCAGTGTACCCTCATAGATATATATGGCTTAAAAGCCTCCAAACTGTTCAGCCACTCACTGCTTGAAGTTACATTTCCACTGGTTGCTAAACACTCAGCTTGTTTAGTTTCAGTCTTCCCTGTAGTCGGATTTTTCCCCACGTTGTCTAACAGTCTGTTTGACATGGTCACCTCTTACTATTTGACCAACAGGCTTGGACTGCTGATAACTCCAATAACACTCTTGACTGAAGT
The DNA here is from genome assembly GCF_015104395.2 of Macrobrachium nipponense. Taxonomy (NCBI): domain Eukaryota; kingdom Metazoa; phylum Arthropoda; class Malacostraca; order Decapoda; family Palaemonidae; genus Macrobrachium; species Macrobrachium nipponense. The sequence continues at coordinate 1,716,497 of NC_087201.1, forward strand.
GTCCTGCTCTTCCACACTTGAAGCAGACAACATTAGGCTTTTGCAACTGTCTTGCAAAATTAGATGAGGATTTCCCATTAGCTTGCTGAGGAGTATTATTATTGTAGGTTTCCCACTTTATAAAAAACTGTTCTGAAACCTGGATGAGACTTAAAACCTGGGCGTGGTTGATTCTGGTACTTGACATTATAATTACGCCTGCTACTAATTATATTGTAGTCCTCACTCAGTGTAGCACCTTTGTCAAGTTTTTTTAAACCTCTCTCTCTCAAATAGGCTCTTATATGCTCAGGATACCTTAAAATATTGTTCTAAAACAACTAACTCTTCTAACTCTTCAAAGTTATAACTTTAGCTGCCTCCAACCATCTTTTAAAACACCTTCTCACTTTATAAGCATAATCCAAGAAAGTTACTTTTTCATCCTTTCTTAAGTTTCTGAATCTTTCATTGTAGTACTCTGGGGTCAACTGGTATACTTGTAGCACATTATGTTTGAGCACCTTACAGTCTTTACACTGATCAGCTGTTAAGGCTAGATAAGCACTTCTCCCTTACCAATCAAGGCACTTTGTAGCAAAAGTGACCATTTATCTTCTGGCCATCCCATACCTGAAGCCACTTTCTCAAAGTGATCAAGAACTCATTTGGAGCCTCTTCAGTAACTTAGGGATTAACTCTGCACTCTTACTACATCAAATGCAGGGTCATGATTACCATGGTTAGGGTTAGACGGTGTTGCAGGTAATATGGATCTAGCTCTTATCAATTCCATCTCCCTTTCATGTCTTGCAATTTCTCTTTCCTCTTTTATCCTTTGCCTTTCATCTTCTGCAGCTTTTTCTTCTTCTCTTTCTCTTCTTTCTTGTTTTTCCCTGTCTATTCTCTCTCTTTCAGCCTGCATTTTCAGCTTAATCAAACTTTCTTCTGCTTCTATGCGTCTGAGTTCCAATTCTGCATCACTTTTCTCTTTCTTTTCTACTTGCTTATTTATAAGATCAGCCTGTGCTTCATTCAACAACTCTTGAGCCAATTCTAACTCATTATCATCAGTTATTCTACCAGAGCCTATCAATGCTTGCATGGCAATGCATTTGGTTTGTGCTTTATCATGCTACTAGACACATGACAACCACATGCTTCTGCTAGAGCACTCCACTGTGCCTTAGTCAGAGTAGTTTCAGACAACACTTGGATGGAAGGGGCTGCTAAAAATTCCTGAGTATCGAATGGAGCCATTTTTCTCAAATACAATTCTTACAATAAAAGGCAAAAAACAAATATATGGTCACTCTTCTAACAAAATATATTCCTAACACCACCAGTATAAGCTAGAGTGATAATGTGATTTGTTTTCCTCCCTGGTTTCTGGGGATCATTGATACTTGGTACATAAAGTGCCAAATATCCCGGGTCTCTGGCACCATCAATACTTGTGACGAAGTGGCACAGAGTCTCTGGTTTCTGGATACCATTAATGCTTTGGTGCATGAAATAGTCAAAGATCTGTCTGGACACCATTGATACAACATTAAATTTGTTAACCCAAATTGCCAAGTATCTGGTTACTACACTTAACATTTGTACTTTCTAATACAAGAGACCCGTTTATTCCCGGGTCTGGGCACCATCAATACTTGTGACGAAGTGGCGTAGAGTATCTGGGTCTGGATACCATTAATACTTGGTGCATGAAATAGTCAAAGATCTGTGTCTGGACACCATTAATATTTGTTAACCCAAATTGCCAAGTATCTGGTTACTACACTTACCATTTGTACTTGCTAATACAAGAGACCCTTTTATTCCTGGGTCTGGGTCACCCTTTGTACTTAGGGCACAGTTCATTCAAGTACCTGTTGTTACTTACCTCACTACAGACAGACATCTGACCCTTCATCACAAATACTAAACGACTGAACTACTCTAAAAGGGGTTTTAAAAAGACTGATCCCTTTTTTCTAACTGAACAGTCAAGAAAACAATCAGTCTAAGTTCATTAAAATATGTGTGAGGTAATCTTAATTAAAGGGCATCACTCGTGCAAATTCAAATTTAAGTATTTCCCTGATTCTGTTTTATTTGTGGGAAACGTCACAATTATCACTCTATGTTTCTACCTAAACAAAAATAAAATGCAATCTTAATATATATGGGGTTGGAGTAAAATACTCATATGAATTTTAAATACTAAAATTTATTTCTAAATTCAAAATTTATAAGTGAAATTCACAATCTCAGAGAAATTGGTATTACTTAAAAACAAAAGTTTAATTAATTCTTGAATTAATTATTAAGCAAAATTAAATCAAAGTTTATCAAGAAAATTAATTAAATTAAATCATAAAGCAATAATTAAATTTGAAATTAAATTTAATTAAATGCAAGTTAATTCACAAGTGTAAGATTCAAAATGTACACAATAGAATATTATTTAAACTAATTAAACAAAACAAAGACAATGCAGAAAAACACAATGCATAATATGAAAACAATTAAAGCATTGACAGTACACACACTAAACATATAAAAATGTGAAAAGAACAAAGTAAAAGATAAATGTTTAGAAATGATAAAACCCGAAGTGCACTTCACAACATTTGTAAAAATACCTTATACACAGCTGCAGTGTCAATCAAAAGGCCTGTTACAATTTTACACTTTTTCACTATTTTCTTGGGCGCCTTCACAGATTTAACAAAAATAATACTTATGTTCAGATTCCACAAACAACACATATATTACTAAGAATTATATAAAAATGAGTGACCAGCTCGTTACATCAAGTTACTGAAACAACCTCGCGTCCGAGCGAGAGAGAGAGAGATTTTAAGAGAGAGAGAGAGAGAGAGACTATAACGCATGCCGCTCTGTCTCAAAGCTAAAGAATGAATGTTTCTCTCACCCCATAAACGATTAGTCTATAGTTGAAGGCGAAAAAACTATTACGTCATCTCTATAGGAATAGCTATGAATAAGGCTCCTGTTCTTTCAGAAGCCCAACCGTTTGTTGTGTTTGCATCGATAACGAAATCACCTAGCTAAGACATTCTCAAAGTGGGAATACGACTCTCTTAAAGGCTTATGAGCTTTCACTCTCTGTGTGTCTTACGTACTTCAAAATGAAAAATGGATCACTTAAGGCATGTTATCTTTAAATTTGGGAAATCTGAACACAGAAATAAACATTTCATACCATGATACACAAGTTCTGATGTGAATTAATCATATTACCAGAATTATAATTGCATTCTAAACTTACATTATAAGAATATATATCATGAAATCTTAATGTTTTTCAAGAGTCCTGTATTCAATCATTGTGAAATGCACTTCGTTATATATATATATATATATAATATATATATATATATATATATATATATATAGATATATATATATATATATATATATATATATATTATATATATATATATATATATATATATATATATATATATATATATATATATATATATATATATATATATACATAAATATAATATATATTATATATATATATATTATATATATATATATATATTTTATATATATATATATATATATATATATATATATAATATAGATATATATATATATATATATATATATATATAATATATATATAATAGTATATATATATACATAAATATATAATATATGTTTGTGTAAGGTTGTGTGTACTGTTTATTAATACAGGTTTTTGTAATATACAAAGATTAATTTTTCAACTTTGCAAGTTTGATATATGAACACCCACTAAGATTTTCCATCGACATTTTGTAAATTTACCAACATTTCCTTTCCTAATTTTGCTCATCTCGAAGACCAACCCCCTGATTCCACTAATGATGCAATTCTCCATAATACAATGCAGTTCCATTACGAATCACTCATCACTGAATATAATAGTCGTTAGGTGTTTTTGTTTTACATTTCTTTATTCATTCAGCTCCTGCATCTTTCCTGGCTCTTGTATTTTCCGTCTCCTTTAACAAGGTCTTCATATATATATTTTAAATTTTTTTCGGAATTTTTCCTTGATGGATTTGTGATGAATTGCTAATGACTCTTCATTTAGTTCTGCAATTTCTTTAACAGCAATATCAATTTAAGAACATTCGCTATATATATATATATATATATATATATATATATATATATATATATATATATATATATATATATATATATATATATATATATATATATATATATGTTGTTGCGAAACCACGTGTAGATTTCACGATTTTTTTTGTAAAGTTGCGTCATTTTCGAAGTTTCTGGAAGATTGTGTCATCTCCACTGTCCAGCTTTTGTAAGGAAGAGTTTTTTTCATTGCATCTTAGAACTGCGTTGCGTTCAGACATCTCTCTCTCTCTCTCTCTCTCTCTCTCTCTCTCTCTCTCTCTCCATAATTGATATTAACGTAACATAAATTGGTCACTCATAACTTGTAGATTTCAGATTTGATATTTCTTAGAGTTATTCAATATTACTTATTGTTTTTGTGAATCTGAACAAACAATTACAAGTGTGTAATGGCACCTATTTTTGTGAATTGTGGTGAATTTCTGAACAAGATGCAGCAGAGAGAAAGAAATTGGTATACCAAGAAGGTAAATTGTGTTATATTTTTATTAGTTGCAACTAATATCTAATGGCTACGATGGTTTGGTAAAAACTAATAACTAATAGTTACAATCGTTTGTTGAAAATTTAATTTCATTTTTACACTGAAAATTTTTGTTTTTTGTGTTTGTTTCATTTGAAGTGCATTTATCCATTTTCTTATTGAAATGTGTCGTTTTATTTTGTATTCTGTGTGATTAATACTTTTTGCAATTTTTATATTTTCCACATTTTTCTGTGTTTGCATTTGCATTTGCTTAGTTATTTTCATTACTTAATCATTGCACATTTAATTTAATTTAACACTTGCGAATTAATTGGCATTTACTTAAAATTCTTTTCAAGTTTCATTGTTGTGTAGCACTTGTGAATTAATTTCCAAATTTCAAATATTACCTAACACTTTTGAATTTCAATTGAATTAATTTTCTTGAATTTTGTGATAAATTAATTTGATTTCATTTTACTTAATTGATTCAAAATTAATTAAAATTTTACTTTGTTTTCAACTAACAGTAATTTTCCCTGATATTGTGAATCTCACTTATAATTTTGAGTTTAATAATAAATTTTTGTATTTAAAATATTTATAAGTGTTTCTCTTCACCAGTATTTGAATGATTATATTGATGTTAGGTAGAAGCATAGAGTGGTATTTGATCTGTTTTCCTTCTATTAACTTGAAGTGACTTAGAACCAGGGAAGTACTTAGACTTCTGAAATCAGGGAAATACTTAGACTTTTAAAGTTGTTGATGGAGTGATGCCCTTTAATTAATTTAATTACTTACAAGATTACCTCACACCTGTTTTGATGAACTTAGTCTGATTTTCTGCAATACTGGTAAGTTGTTAAGGGATCACTGTTGCCTTTAGAGTATTCAGTTGTTTAGTACTGTGATGAGGGTTCAGGTGTCCTGGCTGTTGTGAGGTAACAATAAATGAATGCTAAGTGTAGTAACCAGATACTTGGCACTTCGTCACAGTATATATATATATATATATATATATATATATATATATATATATATATATATATATATATATATATATATACATACATAGCAATCCAAGGAAGATTAGACTCACAACAGCATTTCTTCTTTCATTTTATTGCAAAGGTGAACAAAAACCTGCAACCCTACAATCAGAAACAAATACTCAATCAGACAATATTACCTATAACCAATATATTCGAAAACAAGCAATTAACAGACAAACAAATAACATTAGTTAAATTAAAGTAACAAACAATGAACAGATAAAGGACAATATACCAGTTATGTTACAGAATATGCTCAGCACATAAGTAAGTGTGCGTTGTACAGTAGCTATAGAATGAGCATACACGAAGTCCGGTAAATTTTCAGGTCCGTCATCTAATTTGCATTTTTCTACAAATATATATTAACCAGTAAATGGCTAGTTCCTCCGGTCAACAGGTCCGTGAAGGAAGTTCTATTTGGCCGTTTGTCCTCATTTGCTGTCTTGTTAACAGTTGTTAACTGTCAACCAAGATAAGAAGAGACTTGGCGGAGAACATACAGTGCTACATATATATATTAATTGATATATATAGAATATATATATATATATATATATATATATATATATATATATATATATATAATTTTTTATATAAATTATAGATATTATATCTATATATATATATAATATATATATATATGGATATATATATATATATATATATATATATATATAAATATATATATATATATATATATATATATATAATTTATTTTAACTGAATCACGAAAAATGGAACGTGATGAATATATAGATGAATACAAAATCAACGAAGGAAAGAGAAACAACGGAATTCTTGAAGCCCTTTTGACTTCTGCCAAGTAAGAGAGAAGGAGTCGAAAGGCCTTGCAAAACTGTTGTTTCTCTTTCCTTCGTGTGGTTTTCTTTTCGAGGTGATTTGATTTGGCTAAATAATGTGAGAGGAAATAGACTCGCAGTGGTACATCATCTGCATAATCAAGACCAGCCCCCGAGACAAGTCTCAGCTAAGCATCGGAAATATTGTTTCCTTTAGAACATTCTAGAAAAGGAACAGATGAGGGTCCAGTTTTGTGGTCGTGGCTAGGTAGGCGCGACGAATTACGACCTTCAACCCTGTAATTTTATGAGCTCCCCATCTCGATTTAACAAGGGCATAAAACGGTGATCTCCCCCGCAATGCCGGAGGCCTTTTTTGCCGCTAAGTAAGGAAGCCTCAGACAAAGGAGACGTGTTAAGACCATATCGACGGCAATTATGGAAGGTCGTAGGAAGAACGTTGTAAGAAATATCTCCCTCACGACAGCTGCAGTTATAGAGCTGCAAAACTTGTTGGGGCGCTCTTGTGAACTCGTCTAATCTAAGTGGTGTAAAACGTCTACTTCTAGATGAGGGCTCTCTCGTATTGGTTATGATTTCCTCAGCTGATTCATTGAAAAATACTTCACAATAATGAATCAAATCGTAGTAGACCCAGCAACGCCATCTGCTGTGTGAAACGTGTCATAGGTCTTTGGCATCATTATTTAAGATCAACATTTAACATCGAGATCAAGGACTTAAATCTCTTATTCTCTCAAACAAAAATATCTTAATGTTGCTATAACGAAATAGAAAGGTTTCTATAAAAGAAAAAGTGCCCAGTGTCTTGGCTTTTTGTAAATTGTGAATGATTCATTCTTCTCTATATAATATATAGAATGTAAGAAAAAATTAGAAAGACGAGGAATAATCCGTAAAGGAAATATCAAAATAATTTTGGTTAAAGAAATAAGATCATAGTGAACCTTGGCAAGTTTCAGTTTAGCAACATTTTGCTGAATTCTATGGCTAGTGTTTCGAGAGGGCAGCATCATATGAGATGAAATCGAAATATAGGAACAATGAAAGCCAGTTTTTTTACATGATAACAAAATGTTTTATTAGCCACATCAGCTCTTGTACCTGATGCTATCCCCCCACTAGCTTTCTTTATTTTTCTTCTGAATTCCAAAGTTAAACAACATCAGCCTTGACTTTTGAACTTGTGAACAACAGAAACATCTATCTGCTTATGACATTCATTCTGTGAATGGCTGTATATCTTCTCCGAGATGGCCTTAGGCTATCATATTTGGTCATGAGACATTCTGAGCCATTCTATTGTGATATTTTTAACTGGTTAATGAAAGATAGTATCAACATTTTTTGTAGAAACTGAAAATTCCCGACTGTTTTATTGGCAAATCAAATAACGTATGTACTCAGATATTGGGAAGATAGCTTCACTGAATTTTTATCAAAGTTCTTCATATTTACCAGATTTCACTCATCAATTCTTTGGCAAGCAACAGCATACAGCATATAACTCGTTCAATTTATATTTATATACTTTTGTGCATTCCTGAATGTTTGTTCATTCACCCAAACATTCATTTTATCAACACGTTAGATTCCCCGACCAGGCTGGAATGAGAAACCAAGATTAAGAAATAAATGAGACCGCACAAAAAGACCCTTATTAAGCAATGCAGTGCCAAAAAGTGTAAACAGGACGCGGTGCTACTGGAGCTCAGAAACCATCCTCAGATCGAGTCGTTAAGTACAGACGCAGCAGCTATTTAGACGAGAATTAAGGAAGAAGAGACCAGCTCTGGAGTCGGTAGGATTGCTGTATAAGGCTGGAATGCCGTCTGAGTAAGTGGAGAGGAATTTACATAACAAAGCCCCTGGTGTCTGACAGATATTATAGACGTTGTTGTCTTGAACGCGGTTCTCGAGCTGCGGGATACTGGCCTTCATTGATAAAGGGCCATAAAAGATAGATGTTCTCTCCGCCACTTTAGTTCCCTGGCTGTATAATATCTTTATTATTCAAGGTGGCGTTTTTAATCCCTGCCGGACTGTCAATACAAACTCTATCAGCTTCGTCATAAATTTAGTCTTTTTACGTACAAAATCTAAGCGATTTTTGTATTCAGATTTCTTCATAAACTAAACACTGGGTGGAATGAAATATTAAATTTCTTCAAAGCACATATGGTGATAGAGAGAACAAGGGGTGATCCGGCCTCCAGGTTACTCAGAACGCGTGATAAAATCTACAGTCAAATAGTACTTTGCTTCACTAACGAAAATTAAAATAAATGCACTCTTTTTTCTTATAAATAATTGGTATGTACTGATTAACATGCGTTTTATTTATTATTTACTTTTGCATTCTAGTAAATGAATCATAATTATCCTATCTTAAAATTCGTCCAGTATCTTTAACTCAATGCAAAACACCTTTTTCAGAACTTTCTAGGTTTTTCCATTGGACTTTCCTAACCCGCGCCCCCGCCTCAACAACAACAACAAGAGCAAAGTAATTTGTAGGTTTACTCCCCGAGTAAGTGATAAAGAAGATTGTTGGTGTTATTGGAGTAATAAATGATTAGGAATTCGCTACATTGTTTGTTACTTATATCCAGACATTTTTTAAAGGGTGTATGATTGTGAATTCTTGGGGGTTTTGAACATAATTAAGGAATACGACATACTTTGTCAGTCTACCGTGAACTGTCAAATTCATAAATAAATCCGTACTTACTTAGGATACCTACTTAGCAAAAAATATAAAGAAAAATGCGACCATCAAAATTCTAGTTTTCAACTATTTTACTTGCAGTGAAAAGAGATAAATCATCTTTTTCGAAAAGTGGAAATCAAGTGTACGTCTTATATTTAATCAGTTCCTTTAAGTTTTCTGTGAAAGAAAACTATTATACGGGCTTTGTCTGTCCGTCCGCCCTCAGATCTGAAAAACAACTACTGAGGGTACAGGGCTGCAAATTGGTATTTCGATCAGCCACCCTTCAATCAACGAACATACCAAATTGCCACCATCTGGCCTCAGTAGGTTCGATTTTATTTAAGGTTAAAGTTAGCCATGGATCGTGCATCTGGCAGCTCTTTTCGGAGCCATGGGACACATCCACACACTAAAGAGCTGTCGGTCGTAGTTGATGGTTTTATACAGCATTATACGTTGTACAGAAAGCTCGATTGCGCCGAAGAAATTTCGACGCATTCTTTACTCGTTAATCCTTTCTATAAATTTCATCAAGAAAGAGAGAGGGTTGTAGCATGAGTTATTTTTAATGTTGATGATAGTAGTTAATTAGTATTTCAAATCCCCAGAAGACCTCTTCATGACCAACCTCTTGGGTGGGATATTTTTGTATATATTTTTGAAGTTCCTGTTAGTAATTTGTGTTGAAAAACCACTGTTTTGGATTTTTCATTCGAGGAGAGATTGAAAAAATATAATATATCAACGTTAAGTTGTGATTCAGAAAACCTTCTTTCCGGGTAAGAACAGCATGGAGACTAGGAAGCCTTTGTTTGTTTGTCTGTCGTTTTCTCAGCAAGATCATCTTTTTTTAATTATTGTTTTTATACCTGTGTCCATGTATGCTTCTGCTCTTAGTGACTGACATTTATGAGCGCAGCTCGTAAAAAACATCACGACAAAGAATGTTCGAGGTAGCCAATTATATTACAACGTGTTTCATCAGATCAACAACAACAAAAACTAATTAATTGGCAAGGAGCAATTAGTAAACAACCTGATAATGATCAGAGGTGCGTGTAAAAGCCTCACGTTGAGATTTACAGGTCTGTCGTCGGTTCCTGAATACGCGGCAGCCATTTAATCTTGTGCACGTAAATTCCAGAGGTTTTTCTTGAGTATCCTTCAGGTGATTTCGACTCGTTGGAAACGTGTGACCGTGATCGTGGGCTATTGTAAACAAATCACTTCTCTCCTGGTATTTGGTTTCAGTAAACTCCTCTGTCAAATAATTAGGTCTTAGGATTTGCTGTTGAGTACCATAAAGGATATCAGTCTACTCGTGGCTGGTAAATGGAGTTTTGCAATTCATTCTATTGCAATTGTTTTACTGACTCTAAAGAACTTCCATCCATAAAACAGTAAAACGTGAACTTTGACTCTTGGATTCAACTCCTTATATTCTGCACATTTGCTTCATCCTTTGAACTTTCATTTATTCCAATAGAAACATTTGGGTTTTAAGAGCACGAAGTATCTCATTTATAAGGAGAATTATAAGGAATAGAAAAATATGGAAAGTTGTCAATAAGAGAATGAGCATATTGCATAACGAATACCACAGACGTAATCAATACCTCGCAAATTTAGACGAAACAGTCATGAATACATCAACTGAAAACAACAACTTAAGCGGAATAGATGAGGCCTGGAGTCAATACGCCTAATAAGGTTAAAATGTCACCTGGCAAACGAAGGTTCATTTGCATAACTAAAGTCTGCAGTGAGCGACGGTTGCTATTGATGTTATTGTCTTCGGTAGAGGCAGAGAGTCGTGGAGGTGTTTTCTTTATTGATAGGGGGCATAAATTTTTATTTTCTCTACTACTCTGTGTTTACAACCTTCCCATTCTACATTACCTGAGGAAAGGTTTCCGATTGCATCACTAAAACTAAGAAGGCCACAGTTGTCCTTCGAGGTACGATAGATTCGTAATAGGGATCTGACTGCTCCTTCAACGGTGTAAGGAAATAAATAAACGCATCGATAGGGTGTAATGAGAAGAGACCGAAATGTTGTACAATTTACAGACTTTTGTAACGTATTGGATTACTGATAACCATTGCACAACATTCTTTTTAATTGTACTGGAAATTACGAATCATGGAAATCAATGGAAGTGTATCTCGTAATTTGAATTAACAATTACACCACTCGTAAAATATGCAACTAAATGACAAATACTAAATAACGAATAATAATAAAAAAAGAACTCTCGAAGGCATTAATGTCTGTCCTCCAGGGGAAGGTTATTGGTAAGTGTGTCAAAACACTCATCGGCAGCTTATCACTTACATATCACAAACAGGTTGACAACAAGTCAACGACTATAATTGGAGAACTAACCTTTGACAAAGGCTGCATAATCGTATGAAGCACTGGTTAGCACTATTGGTAAGCAGTTTCCTGCGTGTGTTTACGACACATTTTAGTATGGAGTGGACTTACCCTTAACCAATTCTAAATCCGGAAAGAACACTACTGAGATGACTTTGTCTGTCCGCCCCCAGATCTTAAAAAAAACTACTGAGGCTATAGGGCTGCAAATCATCCCACCCCCCAATCATCAACATACCAAATTGCAGCCCTCTAACCTCAGTAGTTTTTATTCAATTCAAGGTGAAATTTAGCCATGATCGTGGGTCTGGCAACGCTATAGAACTTCGGTGCTTTTTTTACGGTCTTTATTTAACTTGACTCCTATGTCTGTCTGCCTGTTTGGGTCAAAACTTGTAACTTAATTGTTGCCCTGTTCCCTTCGTCCAAGGGACTTTAAATTTTTTATGGTTCTCAATCCTGGTGACAATACAACCTTATGTTATCTGTGGGTCAGCAGTGACCTCTAGTGACCCTACAGTAACCTCTCGTAGTACCTAAGATTTGTATGAAATACGAAACTCTTATGATTTTTCACAACCTCTCTGATTCAGTAGAATCTCTGTCTTCTATATAACCCTCCCCTATCCCTCTTCCATCCCCCACCACTTCCCCCCACCTACCCCTTCCCTTCCCGTCCCCTCCCCTCCCCTCATCATCTCTTCCCTTCCCCCTCCCACCCCTTTCCCTACCTACCCCACCCCTTCTTCCCCAATCCCTCAATTTTCCTTCAATCCCCTTCCCATTTTCCTTCCCTCCCCTACCCTTTCACTCTCCCTTCCCTCACTTTCCCCCATAAGTGGATATCAGTTTCTTGAACTACAATCATATATCGGTTAAAATTTCTGTCAAACTAAAACGTATAAAATAACGAAGGGAAAAAATGAAAATAAAATGTTTTATTCTCGTTTTTTATTAAAATAGACTAAAAATTCAAAACTCACTTTTTTTAGCCAAACCAGGATTTTCTTACAGTTAATTATGTCTGCAAAAATGAAAGCGTGGGTCCCAAACATGGAAGGAAATGTTACAAGAAATGGAAATATAATTTTTTTTTTTTTGTAGCAATCCATTTCATGCTTGGGGTCCACGCTTTTATTTTTGTTTACATGATTAATTGTAACGAATTCCTGGTGTGTCAAAAAAATATTTTTTTACGCTTTATTGAATTCTAATAAGAAGCATGCTTAGGTTTTTTATTTACTTCTTTGTTCTTATGATCCGTTTGTTTCACATATTAGGAGAGATTGTCTCACAATAAGATCTCTTCTGCGTTAGGATTCGGCAACACTGGCCAAGTAATGATTATTTTATTTTTCACCTCCTTAGCTGACCCGACATATGTTTGAAGCATTCGAATTTTGGCAAATATACTCGACATGCATTCTCATAATGAAAATGTTTACTTAGTAGTTAAAAGGACGAGCGAATTGAGTTGGAAGAGTGTACTGGAACATTGTTTTGAGCCCTCTCTCTCTCTCTCTCTCTCTCTCTCTCTCTCTCTCTCTCTCTCTCTCTCTCTCTTTGAGAAGGTTACTTGGTAATTTCTATCCACTAAGGAGACCTTATTTTCCTCTGATATGCTCTTGATATTACATTGATATGCTTGGGAAAATTCAATATCCTGCTGTATATTGCGATGAAAGCTTGTTGATTTTAGATTTCTGCGGGATTTATACCTTAATGGTTCATAAATGGTGTTTATTATGTGGAAGTGTGGTAAAATTTCCTAGTGTGGACTTGTGAACTTGGAACGTCTATTGTTCTCTCTTATTGCAAGGTGAATAAATACATTTGTCAAAATGAGGATAAGAGATGAAATAGTTTAAAAACAGTGAGAAAAGCTACACAATTTTCCTCCCATTTTTATTTCGAATACGAATATCCATTTGGTAAACTTCATTCACTTTACACCACAGAATATTTTTATTTTTTCGTTCACTCGGGGAGTAAGCCTACAAACTACTTTCTTGTTGTTGCTGTTGTTATTCTTATTGTTAGGAAATGTCTATGGAAGAGTCTAAAAAGGTCTGAAAAGGGTGTTTCGCGTTGAGTTAAAGATACAGGAATTTTATGATTTATTTATTATGATTTATTTATTAGAATGAAAATGTAAAAAAATAATAATGTGCATGTTAAACAGTACAGAGAAATTATTTCCAATAAATAAAGCGTATTTATTTTAATTTTCGTTGGGAAACGAGTTTCTATCTGACCAATATAGATTTTAGCACGTTTTTTAATTTATGGTATGTTAGGAATGTAATGCTTTCAACGTATGCGTGATGGGGAAAATCCTTAAGCTGGAAGTCAGATCACGCCTTGCTTTTTTTTTTTTTTTACATTCCCTGATAAGGGACTGGTGTTTGGTCCCCGGTAAATCAAAGATAATGAAAGCATATTATTCAACATACTAAAAACTAAAATAATAACTTTTCATTTCTCTATGCCTAACTTCCTCTCTTCAGGCGTGCTTCATTTTAGCTCACGCCACGCCGGGTTCGTTCCATCCCACCAAACTGGAAAATTAATTACTTGAAACTTAATGATTGTCTGTCGATGACAGAATGGTTAATGAAGAAATCGTTGGCATCAAGCGTTTGGGATTTTTCAGGCTCAAATTTTGATGATTAATGGCTAATTTCGTACATATTTCATGATGTGCAATCATAGGCTAAAGCGCATTATTACGAAATGAGCTCAGTAGAGAAAGAGTCATTCCTGTTTTCCTTGCATTGAGCTGGAACTCAATATATTTGTTTCTAGATATATTTTAGACCAATATTATGCGCTGAATTACGAGGAAGCATTCTTTGTTTGTGGGTAGCATATTAATAAACTGTAACCGAATACCGATACCTTCCCTAAAAAAGCATGGACGCCATATCTTAAAAAACTAACCGTAGAATCTTATTGAAAATAACCTTATTTATGTACCCCATACCTAAATTACCTACTGACCATTTCAAGCCCTACGATGCATAGGTTTTCTTAAATATCTTTTTAAATATCAACTGTATCTTCCTAAAAATTTGGCCCAACATGGTTTACACCTTCCGCTAATATATGGGAATATAATTAGGTACCCTGAATTAATAATAATAAGACACTTTACTCGAAAAAATTTTCAATTTCCTCGGTATTAGTTGTAAATATACGAACACCTGTCGTTGACTTAGCCAAAGACTTAGGAAAGAAGCCCCGCCCACTCCTATTTTTCTTACTCTGTCTGATACTTATGAATGGAATAGTGTATTAACGCCATATGTTTTCTTTACGTTTTTAAAATACACGAACTACCATTTATTATTGATTACTTTTCATGAAGCCATTTGTATGTTTTTATTTATCATGTACCTTTCTTATCTATTGCCATGAGAATTTGGTGGGGTGTTGGTAGTGGGAACTTTAGACTATTATTGGAGATATAAATATGGGACGAAAAAAACAGATAACAGTTTATTTAAAAGTAAGATCACTATATACATTATTTTATTATATATATCCAATAAAGTATGTACAATATATACAGAAATTTTACAGATTTTGAAGTAAATTTTTGCAGTAACCATGAAAACAGCATAGACATACAAAATAAAAAACTGGTGGATAAAATATATCAAAACTTATTAATTACAGGACTATATATACACACGTATATTTCAGCTCACTCCCCATCACTGTCTAAAAACAGATCGTCCTCGTCATCACTGGCGACGTTGACAACGATTGGATCTATGCAATCCCGGACGTTGTCAGTAAGCCAGTATTCGTTCTCGAAAGCTTGACTTCGTTGGACAAGCTCCTTTGTCACACCTGTTTAGTGACAGCAAGCCTTGCTTCCTCCAATCTGGCCTTTAGGTCTGCCCTGGTGAAATGCCGTAACGATGAACGTACATATAGCTTCATATGCGCCCATACCTGCTCAATGGCACTGAGTTCAGGATGGGCGGGTGGAAGCCTGACGACTACATAAACACATCTGAACAGCTTGTAACTACTGCCCCTCTAATTTTCAGCGGGTATATTTTCCAGTATATATATACTCTAAATAAACCAAGAGGTCATAATAATCTCCCAAAATAATGAAACACAAATAAACTTTATTGCATAAACTAATTTGGATACATAAAACAATAATCCATAAAGTAATTTAAAAATGTAAAACACTATACGTCATAATCGTAGTACGGTACACTTTCATTCATATTTTGTTAACAGGGAGAGAAGAAGTGGGCGGAACCATCTTTCCTAACGGTGTCCCGAAAGTCTCAGTCAAATGCAAAGAAAACTGGAAATGTTCAAGAGTAAAGTGCCATTATTGATAATTTTAGATACTTAGTTATATTGCCATAAACGCGGAAGGTCTAAAACATGTTGGGTCAAATTTCAAGACGATACAGTTGATATTTAAAAAGATATTTAAGAAAACCTATGCATCGCAGGCCTTGAAATGGCCAGTAGGTTGTATCACTTCGTACTAACCTAACCTAACCTAGGTGCATGGCACAAAAACCCGGGGCTGGTGTAATATTAGTATACAACTCGTGAATTTGTTTCTGGGCATCTCAATTTTCAATCAGGAGCAACAGAAGTTTAAAATTAATATTGTATTAATTAAATCATAATGACCACTGAGGAAAGTTCAAACTAAAAACCAAGCAATGTTGATTAATACTAAGATTAGGAGAAAATCCTGATACAAAACCCCTTCCCTTCCACCTCCTCTCTTCCTTCTCTCTTCACCCTCCCCTTCCCACTCCCCCCACCATCCCTCTCCCTCTTACCTCTTAAAAGGGAGTCACCACAGTAATACCTGTCCGTTCACCCACGACATGAGAAGAGTGAATTGTCCCCCTCGTCATTCCTTCTTCCCTCCCTTAGCCTACCCCTTCCTTTTTCCCTCCCCCCCCACCCATACATTGTCATTCAGAGTCGGTTAGTGTCTAGTATATATATATATACTATATATATATTAATAATAATAATATATTAATATATTATATATATATATATGTTTATATATATGTGTGTGTTTAAATAGTGTATAGATGCTTAGTCAATAAAGATAACAAGAATTAAATCTATTTGTAAATTTATAGTTATGGTTATTGTAAAATTTAAACAATCACTAATCTAGGATGTAATTAGAGATATAGAGCAAATGACCAAAAGGAGGTACGTCTGTATGCAACTTCATAAAAATGGAATTCAAATAAGTTTTTTAAGGCCAAGTTCCGGAACTATTAATAATTTAAGCCTGAGGTTACGTTTATGATACATAGATGTTGATTTTGCTTTGTTTTTGTTTTTTTAAAAGCGGATATGAATTGGCCTCTGTAGTGACGGTAATGTATAGTTACTTCATTTTAATATATGTTTTGAAATCTGTTCGTTTTTTGTTGACAAGTATAAAGCCAGACCAGGTGGCACATGATTCATAATTTCTGAGAATCTGTGGGAGAAGGAAATTATATTTTGTAGAAGGGAGAGCCGTGTGGCTTTCTGGATTTAATTTATAATTCCACATCAAACGGGATGATATTTTAGCTCACAGATATTAAATTCCGTCAAAATCAGCGAAATGTAACTCGTCGCTGAATTACCTTTATTATACGCAAAGAATTATGTGACACCGAATTCTTTTATCTAATTAGTATCACACTTTTCCCATTAAAGCCCACACGTTGGGGGTAGTGCTGTCAGTGCAACTCACGAGGTCCACTGTGGCATTACTAAATGTTCTTTGCAGCTTCCCTTCTGCCCCTAGCTGCATGCAACCCCTTTCATTCCTTTTACTGTACCTCCACTCATATTATCTTTCTTCCATGTTGCTATCCTGCGAGGATTTCCTCATGTTGCAACTTTCAAACCTACCTAGAGTACTCTCATTTCCTTTCCAACGCTGAATGACCTCGTAGGCGCCAGTGCTTGGCCTTTGGCCTAAAAACTTTATTCTTTCCTTTATGTTAAAGGTACTATATGTCCAGTGTTCATAAAAGAAGGGGACCAAACTATGAAATATAGAATAGTTATTTCTGTTGAACATCCCATCAATAGCAATATGAAATTGAGAGTCTGAAGAGCTCTTACGAATGCTTAATGTTATCTGTAATACTTCTCACGAATGGTGCATACATTTTTTATTTCTCTGTGCATATATAATTGATGATGGATTTAAAATAGAAGAGATAGTAATGACAAGAGGAAATATAAGAAGAAAGAATGCAAATTCAATAGTTAATGTAAATACAGCTTTATATTCACATCTACAATATATATCGGGAAGTCTTTAAGGACATGCGAGGATTTCCCAAGAGATTGTGGCTTATTTCCGAATCAAATAAATGTTGAATAGATTACGAAAGGTGTCGTCTTGGAAAAGGTACTGAGTTTTGGGTATCCTGGTGCCCCTCTTTAAATGATAGTAACAAGGTTATAGTACATAGGAGCTGATATATAAAACAAGGTGAGAATCTGATGATGTACTTTGAGATCTACATATGCATATGATGACGTCTTTCAATTTACTTCTTCTCGTAATCAAAATTATTAGTGGCATTATGTTTCAGAATTAAGTCAAATAATGTTATGGCATCTGGTTCAAACCTTTTGCGATAAGTAGCCTGACCGTCTTCCAATGCAGTTGACAACGCTCGCGTTGTTTATTTCTTAGTGAATTTCTCACTTTCTCAATTCTCCCTTTACGATTCGCCGAAAGCTTTTAACTTCAATGTGTCTAAGATAGAATATGGCTGTTTGGGTGGAAAAAGAGGCAGTGGTAGTTATGGCATCCGGCTGCAAATAAAGTAACAATATAATGTAATGGCAGTAACGAGTGCACATCCATAATCCAAGCGATGAAGTAGTCTCATCACCTTGTCATTCTTTCATTTTAGAACTTTCTGCTTCACTCCCAGATATTTTGGATAAGCGGATGACTTGTATTTCTTTGACGCTTTGTTCTTGATCAGCCTGTATATTGTACGCCCAGGACTGTGCGCCTCTAACAATGATATTCACAGTTCTAAGGGGCTTTCCGCGAACTCCTGCGTAGCAGAATGATGGCGAAGTAAAAGGGTCACTCCAGTAGAGTCGGTCCAAATGAAGAAACCACATTTACCAGCGGGAGACCCGTCCATTTTGTTTCTCGATGACGGAGGGTAATTTCCTTGCCATCGTGTTGCCAGTTGCGCACGGAGCGCGTCATCTTGTCTCTTTTCATGTTAGCCGTATCAAGCTGACAGTAATGATTTGCCCTTGGTTCTGGAATTTATGTACAAAATTTAGACGGCGATCCCAGAGGAATGTTTGTGGCCATTCAGTGTTCCAGGGAGTTATACCATGCACTGGGTCTCGGCCTCACAAATGGAAAAGAGACTTGTTTTGTGTAAAAATATCTAACCTTACGAAGCAACACGAAAATTCAGATATTGAGATATACTTAGAGGCACAGTTCTGTCAAGAATGGGAGTTGGAATCGCTGATGTTTTAATGTCACAGATGGAAAAGAGATTTGTTCTTTGTAAAAGTATCTCACCATACGAGGCAATATGAAAATTCAGACTAGATATTGAGACGTAGGTGCACAGCTCTGTCAAGATTGGAAGTTGGTTTCGATATTTTTTCAGATGAACGGTACTGACTGAGATAATAAAGAGAAACTTCAAACTGTCAAACCCAAATGCTTTGAAGGAGAGTGAATGTGACCAGTATTAAAGTAACAAGGATCAAATGAATCATAATTGACTGCTTGAAAAATAGAAACGGTTGGAGTAAATATGGGGTTGATTAGTTGATGCAAAGAGCAGGTCTAGGAGGGAAAGTTGCAGGCTTTGTCTGTGTTTGTGGGTGTTTGCGATAGGTGACTTAAACACTATGTTTGTTCTCACAGAGGAGTGAATTCCGTGCGTGCAATATAAGCGTGACTGAGACACGCAGGCATAAACAGGAATATTTCTGAATTCTCGAACGTTCTTCGAAACGTAATTATTCTTTTTCCTCCTGTATAACTATCACTCGGTTCCTGTCAAAGCTAAACGGAAGGCAAATTTCCGTCCGGTTTCCTTTTTCCATTCTTCGTTTTCCTTTTTCCTTTTGTGGTCGTTTGATGCTCTAATTCGGTGGAGTTCATTTTGTCAGGTTTATTACGTCATTATTAAAAAACAAAAAAGGTTTCACTGACATTTCAGTTATACTGAGATTGGAGAAAGTTATAATATCCTCTCTCCAAGATTTCAAAGCTTTCTCCAGTTGTGATTATTACTCTCTCATTCGTTTATTTCTTCTTTTATCGTTCAGACATTTATACATAGCTTCAAATGAGTCTGTGGATTTAATCTTTTTGTGGTTCACATTTATTTACTTCATTTTCTGAAGTAGGTGTATTTCCTTTATATTTTTTTGCTTTACCTGTATATTATAACTTATGAAATTATATGGAAGCATTATGGCTTATTAAATCAAATAGTTTTCTACGATTTTTATTTTTTCTTTAAATTCCTAAATATCTGAAGCATAACTCAGGGTGGTAGCTGGAATGTAAAAGCTGCTGATTTTACTTTTAATGTTTTTATTTTTTATCAAATGCATTTTTCGAGTTTTGGTTTTATTTCAATTCCCGAATATCAGAAGCAAAACCCAACGTGGAAGCTAACAAGTAAAAATTCTTGATTTTTCCGTATCTGGTGAAGATAAAATCCTTTTGGGAGATTATGCAATGCTCCTTTGTGGAAGAGCAAAAGTTATCGTCGTAACTACGCATTCTAGTTGTACGACTCTGCTGTTTTCATATGCGGTGCAATATTGACTGGAAACGAAATGAAAAAATATTTTCAACATTTTTTCTTATTTGAATTTATTCATACATCCATGAAAAATGCTGAAGCCATGCAGAAAAGAAAAGAGTTATTGCCCTCTTTACTTTTACATGATAGAATAAACATATTTTACCCTTTGCCATAACCTTCCAGAATATCCACAGCGATTACGTAAAATAAATATACTTATCTGTGACATGTTGACAACTTCGGCGCTCAGAAACACTGACCTGACGAAATAAGTAAGAGAATGTTTCCTATCTTTTACAATATGAATGAAATGTTTGATTACATATTTAACGTGGGTTATTCACAGTCTGTAATAAATGTTAAGTATAGTTCGGTGGATGCTCCGCCGGAAAAATACCGAAACGAATATTCATTCTTAACGTCGAACAAAACGGAAAAAACATCGTAAATACATGGAACTGAGAAGCAGAAAAGGGGAGAAACGTATTCGGGAAACAATAAAACATCGCGATGATGATTAGAAAGACGAAATGGGAGGAGTGAACGGATGAGTGAGCTTCTAGACACCATTGTTTACACACTGAAGTGAATATGAAATACAATGAGAGAGAGAGAGAGAGAGAGAGAGAGAGAGAGAGAGAGAGAGATCATTATCGTGAACCACATTAATTTCGATGTTTGTTTGCCTGTTTGTTCGTCTCAGGGAAAACGAAAAGTGCTTCGACACCAGATGAACAAAAATACTTTGAACTTATTTTCTTTCTATAAACATATATCTTATATATATATATATATATATATATATATATATATATATATATCTTCGAGCTACAAATGTCCTTTATTATCTAATTCGCTCTACCTCGGAATTGATATATTTTCATATATGTACCGAAGGGAAATTTTTAGTTGAAGTCGGACGAGAACGAAATCAGGACGGCCTAGAGACGTTATCGAGTCGGCCAACAGAGGCTAATAAGTTTATATCGATTCTGGTCTTACAAATTCACCATCGAACTCGGCGTTTCGTAATTAGAATCGATATGAAACCCCCTCTATCATGTTAACCAATTCGAACGTTTGACCAACGTAGCCTTGTAATGAATAATTATCACATCACCGTGATTCATATAGATCATTCGAGCTACAAATATATCAATTCCGAGGTAGAGCGAATTAGATATTAAAGGACATTTGTAGTTCGAATGATCTATATGAATCACGGTGATGTGATAATTATTGATATATATATATATAATATATATATATATACTATATATATATATATATATATATATATATATATATATATATATATATGTCCTTCCTGTATCAGTGGCGAAAGAGCACTTCACTATCTTCTGAGTCGTTTTGAGAACACAACCAAATTTTGAAAATTTTAAAACTTTCAGTTGATAAGACTTATTACATCACGCAAAAAAAAAAAAAAATTAAGTTTACCTGCAGAGAAGATTCATAAATAAAACGTATATAGCCAGATCTTATAGAAGATTCACAAGTAAAAGTTGCCAACCCAGACATTTTGTTCAGAGGACATAAATTTTTACCAGTGTTGTACAGTATCCTTATAGACACAGTGACATACGCAGGTTTAAATACACTGTTTCTGGACTTACCATATATTCCCAGTTGATTGATTGATGACTACGCGTGATACATTAGCCCTAGAAAAACACGCCGAAATGACTTCCGATAAATCTAGATATAAGGGAAAATAATCTGAGGTTTTTGTTTTACAAAAGTTCTTTTTTGTGGATCTCTCTCTCTCTCTCTCTCTCTCGTCTCTCTCTCTCTCTCCTCTCTCTCTCTCTCTCTCTGAAGAGACCACTAAACAAGCAGCAATGTGTTTATAGTGTGATGACTTTGCCGTGGCTCCATCTTCCAAATATTCTCAGCAATTTAAGGCCGAAGTTCGAAGAGGGACATTTATAGAAGAAGATTGGTTATTCAGAAGATAAAAATATAAACAACGTTGTCACCACTCGCCAATGAAATTTTCCAGCATAAACAGTTTCATATCTTCCATTATTCATATCGCCTTTGATAGTAAAGAGAGTTTCCACTTCCATCCTAAAGTCGTTTACGATCATTTAAAGATGTTAATTGAAGTTTATGAACTACGTCGTGTCAGTGGATTCACGTGGAATTGTCATTTCAGTCCATATGGCTGTTTGTGTAACAATATCCGAGGAAAGGTTAATGTAATTTAGTAATAGATATAATATTAAAGGTGTGATACACTGTAGGTGCTGCTTCATACAGTTGGTTAAAGATTAATCTAAACTTACAATACCTTTTTATGTTCTATTTTGTATTTTATTCTATGCTCTATTTCTGCTCATAGCTTTTTTAGGATATCTAAGAAAGCAAAGAAAATCGAGCCCAGTAGTCTTTCGCTAAGTTCTTTTAGAAAATTTTTAGAAATCCTTTACAGAAGAAGTATTTATGCTCCCAGATTTTCCAGCTCTTACCACCAAATTTTGGAATTCGTCTTTGTTTCTCAAGATTTTGTCGACATATTCCAGTAATTCAGAATTCCTCAATGAAAACGCCTCCTAGAAGAAGAAAAGAGAATAGATAAATAACTTCACAGTAAAATCATTACTTTTGAAAATTTGATAAAAGAAGGTAATGAACTGATATATAGTACCACTCTCAAACTTCGTAACAAGCAGCACTGGAATTCGTATGACCTTTCACGATATTATGAGAAAGGAGAAATCTTAGGTAAAAGACCACTTTGGTAACTGCTGTCATTTTGGTCACTAGATCAACATTTTCATTTTCTTTCTCTGCACCGGAAAATATTGGCTATCGGTTGTATCAGTTAAAATTATATCATAGCGAGTTCAATTTCCCAAGACTGTAGAGTGTATTTAAGGCTCACATTTAGTAATAGTTACAATAGTCTTTTAAAGATGCCATTGAAGGCTGCTTAATGCGTGCCACCATTATACTAACTAGCAGTTTACCAATCCTTACTAAAAGCATATTCATCTGCTGCTTCATATAAGTGCCTCGCTAGTGTTCTTTTAACTATTAAGTATGATAAATTCGTAAATTAATTAAGTCTACGGGTACGGGCATAACCAGGCCCCGTTTCACGGGCATAACCAGCTCCGATTCAGGGAATCCTTCTCCCCCCCTCCCATCAATTCGGAGAAGGATTGGGGAGGTAGGAATGGAAACCCCATTATAAACCATCTTATGGGTCCCCACTATAACCATCCCAAGTTTCATGCCCATTGGTCCAGCCCTTTGGCAGTGAATGAATGACAGACGGACGGACAGACATAACGCGCTTTATAGTATAGTAAGATGGTGAAAGGAAAGAGAAACTTATGTTATGGATATGATTGCTTATATATAACACAATTATTGAAACAATCCGAACACAGTAAAGTTGAAACATCCAGTACGTGGTTAGACACTTGTTCGAACTGTACATCAATCACTCGCCAGTTTTCACTTTCCTCACATATCATTCATTCTCAAATATTCCGTCGTCTCAACTTCAGAATCTGTTTACAGGAGCTCGTAACCGCGTTATTCTTCTTTCGGGCTGAAAAACGTTAATTTCCGCAATCCAACTGGTCTTAAGCCACAAAGGTCTTTATACCACTGGTATGTAGGTGCTACCTACAACTGCCTACTTTCGTCTGTTTAGTTTCCCTTGGAGGGTCGACTTAAAGAAGACTTTCCTCGTTCCTCAGCAAAAGGGGAAACTTTCTTTATTGTGTTATTGAAATTTAATGTTTTCATTTATTTCGAAAACTTCGTTGCTCTCCACGTCTTCCCAGATGGTTTTAGTTGCAAAGACTGAGTCTCGGGAGGAATTAATTGCATTCAAAGATTATATTAGTGTGATTTTATTGACTTATGAATCTCTTAATTAGGAAGGAACTGGTTATTCTCATGAACCAGCATATTTGCCTCCTTGTATAGTCACTCATATAAACTTATGGGTGTCTCTGGGCATAAAGCTGAATTCCATCCAACCCCTTTCTGGACAACGGGTCTGTATAGTGATGTAAGGCGGGTGGTTGAACATTTGGCCAGTCTCGCACTCCCAGATCCCTGTCATCCAGAAAGGGGTGAAATGGAAATCTCTCTCTCAAACACCCGGACATCCATGAACTTATATGAGTGACTGTACATAAATGCAAATGAACATCCTGCACCAAAGGCCTACATTAATTTCGATACGCAAGAGAAATCTGTTCTTCCTAAACATAGCGAATCATAATAATGACCTCCCATGTTGATTTTGGAATGAGTTGTACCTTCATAATTCTGTTGAGCTTCAGTTAGGCCCTCCCACCTTTTTTTGTGGGGTGGGGGACCCCATACTCTGTTTAATTTTCCCCAGTCTATTCTTTGTTCTTGACCTGACACCAGATTTATTTTATGTCGATGTGAAACCAAAACCCTTTCAGAATTATCTCACCGAAGTACTTTCGAAGTAAATAAGCCGTAATACTTTTGCTCGGAAAACAATTAAGCAGAGTTTACGACTGTCCCGTAAAATGGTTGCAGAGCCATTCCGTAGGTAACTCTCATGCACCGATAAAGTTACCTCGGGTGAACGTTCAAAAGCCGATTAACGACTGAGATAAGGTTTCCTATTGCAGCATAAAGGGTTAATGTCTCTTTTTTTTTTTTAAATGTCATTTTTTATTTTAGGTACAGGTCATAATGGGCTCAAAGTGATGAATTTTTTCTCTTTCTTGAGTGAAGAAAGTGAGTGTCAGCCGTTTATCTCTCTCTCTCTCTCTCTCTCTCTCTCTCTCTCTCTCTCTCTCTCTCTCTCTTTCTCGTTATATATAAATATATATATATAAATATATATATATATATATATATTGTTACGTATATAGGGCCTTGAGAGAAGCTAGATACGTAAACGGAAGCAATTTAGGGATTTCAAGAGGGAATTGCTTGAACTTACCGTAAACTGATAGTTATGATTTCTTTCTTTAGAGGGAAGGTCGCCAGAAAACTCAGCTCGTTACTTTAAAACTATTTATTTACAAAAAGGCCCGTGCTGGCCTGGAGAAAAGTTAAATGATATTGGCCCCCACGTTGGGGCTTATAGTCTCATTCAATTCAAGCTGATTTTCATTCTCTTGGGTTAATGCACACTTGCGGCAGAGAGACGGCACGTGACTCATGGAATCTGGAAAAGAATCCCAAATTAACGAGATAAAAGGAAAAATGACTTCTTGCTTTGATTAATTAATTCTCTAATACTGGGGAGAAGGAACTTTTAAGGTTTCACTGAAGTATGCAATGACTCCATTGGTCTGGGACGATCACACAAGGGGAAGCATGCGGCCATGAGGCAGTGAGAGGGAACAAAGGGATGAATTCCTTTTGTTGCTGGAAATTGAATTGGGAGAATGAGGATCACAATGATAATTGGTTGGGAGAGACTGGCAATATGCTGTTCCACAAGACGTACCTGGATGTCGTGTTCAGTGTGGACCTTTGAAGAAAATGTGGCTCTTTGTAGGAAAGTATGGGGGCCCCTTTGTCTGAGGCCTGGGTCATCGGCGCGCCACTCACGCCCTGGGTAGCCTAAAGGAAGGCAGGTAATTTGACCTCTGTCGAGATCACGTCTCGCAGCCGACTGAGACAGAATTCAGTTGGGTTGCTTGGGGGTTGGAGGTCAGCTTAACCCCCACGATCAAAGGCAAATCCTGGAAAACAAGCATACAGCCAGCAGAGGGGTCACAGGAAAGAGAGCTTAAGGTATAGGTCTAAGAAGTACCAATCTGCCTACACCCTTCCCTTTTGAGATACGTCCCTACAGCTGATAGAACTCTTTTCCCCCAACTGGGGAACTTCCTATCTCTAGCTGGCGGGTTTTGGGTTTCCCGCGGTTACTAAAAATCAGCTGATATTCTAAAGAAATGGCTGCCGTTTTCCAAATAAAATTATTTAGTTAATTGCGGGGTAGACGAACGATCTATAAACGTCACAGCTCCCCCTGTTAAGAAGGCATTCACTCCCTTTCGGGTGTGAAGGTCTTGGCTTAAATAAATTGATCGTCTCGACTACCCCGTTCTCCTACTCCAACTTGAAGTTTTTTTGAGCAGCGATACAGCTAACTACAGTGGCCTACCTAACTTATAGGCAAAGATGCTAAGTGTACTAACTTAATTTAGTGATGTAGTCCTAGGCCTAATTAATAACTACGGGTTTGTCTTTGTGACGACAGTCTACTCTACCCCTAGATAAGGTTACTTGAAAATTCTACTTGCTACTAACCTAATGCCCTGGTACTAAATCATTAGCCTAACCTACTCAATACAGTTAAATGAAGACGCAATCATTCCAGAGTGTGGTACGCACAGCAGTAGTTCAGCGACGGAACTGTTAAAATACATAATGAGAGGTAATGATGCGTGGGGATGATGAGTGGTTAATTTACCAGGAGGGAAATGCAATGAGGTAATTATATTTAAGTGAGGGTTAGTATTACAATGGCTAGGGGTTAGAGGGTTAGTGCTACTGGCAGAGATCAGGCTGGCTACCTTCTCTGGGTAGGTGCCAGGATCATTCTGCAAATGAATGCGACACTGTACCTCGGGCACAGGTGTCAAGGAGAGCATGTGGCTCTTTTGTGTTAGTTTGTTAATGACGTCCCTTCTTCTTCTTCTTCTTATTCCTCCAGGACCTGGCTATACCAGTCCTTGGAGTAGACGGAGGCACCGACTCTGGGGAAAGGCCAGAAACGCCGGCAGGAGCAGAGGCAGTGGTAGCCTGAGGGATTGCAGGAGAACACCCTACTTCGGTCTCTGCAGCAACCGTCGTAGAGGTGGAACCTACTGCAGGGGAGGCCCTCACTCCGGCTGCTGCGGCAACCGTCGTGAGGGGAAAACTCCAGGCTGACTCCTGGTTGGGCAGTTCCTGGTTTTCCAGAGGAGGTATGAAGGTTAGGTCTGCCGGAGGTTCATCCTCGGGCGACAGTGATGAGGGTGAAGAAGACTCATGGACTTTGGGTTGGCCATGGGCTGCGGTAAGCTCCATGCCTGTTGGAGGATCTCCTGTAGGAGGATCCTTGGTTAGGTTTGGCGCCGGCACTAGCTCGGGGCCAGGCGCAGAAGTCAAGTTCCGTGGTTGCTCTACGTCCAGGCTGGACGGAGCTTGGCACTGCTCAGTGCTGCCAAGTGGCACTGGCAGAGGGTTGAGGTCGACTGGACCTGTGGCGGGTACCGGAGGTGCAATACCTCTCAGCGTGCCCTTGGAAATGGGAGACAGAGGCTCCTGTCTCTGGTTGAAGGCTAGGCCTTGTGGAACATGGACAGTGTCCGCTGCTGATAGTCGGCTAGGGCACCTAGGCCAATTAGTAGAGTGCCCTATTACGTTACAGGTTTTGCAACGGAACTGCGAATGGTCAATCTCCCTCCTTGGTAACGGGGGAGACTGTTGGTGGACATACTTCCTAGAGGAAGTAGAATTTCGATGACTCCTTGCTTTGGAGTGATTTGTTGTGGGGTTAGGACCCCTAGGCTTTTTGGAATGCGAGGGAGACTTCATGTCTTGCCCTAGGAGGAGGTCGTAACCTCCTGGAATGTAGCTTGCAACTGCAAGGGTACAAATTCTGGAAAAATGAGGTCTGGTGACCCTCAATTGAACGGTCGGAAGGATCAGCTTGATATGGTTGATACCTTCGATGGTGATTAAATGACGTCTATCGACGGTTGCCCCTCGGGGGATTCGGTCTTCCCGTATCAGGGAGATTTGAGCGCCAGAGTCGTCGTAGGCTCTGACGTGGCTTGGCTGATAATGGCTTTGGAGGGGTGCGACGGTTATAGGGCCCTTAGCTGGGGGTCCTAGAGAAGAAGGATTGGTGACGGCCATTGCGATGGCAGGAATATTAAAATTTGCGCACCCTCCATAGTTGGCAGACATGTGACCCTTGCGGCCACAGTCTCGGCAGAACGTGTTCCAGAACCTCTTCCGTGGCACTGGATGATAAGGCCGAGATGGCCCCACAGGTTGCGAATCTGCGGAGTCACCAAGGCTGGCAGTGTGCTCTGGCACAGGTGAAGAGTCCTCTCTGGCAGTGATGTGCCGTGGGGAGGTTAAGGGAACCTCCGTTGAATCACCCTCGGAAGCAATTTCGGGGTTAACTGGTGGGCTTACCTCTTCCAAAAGGGAGGAGGTAGGCGGTAAAAAGGTAAAAGGCGGGCAGGATGCGGCAGGAATTTCTATCTCTGGCACTGGATCAGGACCAGGCTCACAAATAGAAAGGATGTCGGGGACATCGGAGGCACTAGCCTCTGAACCTAGAATTGAGGTGTGGTTATCTGGCATGATGCAAGGTGTCCGGTGCATCTGGTAGTGGGAGCTGCGTCCAGGGGAGATACGGCTTTAGTAGATCTCGGCCCAATATCAACCTGATAAACATCAATGGAATTGGTCAACTACGGCCAGGCGGCACAATGTGGTTTCCTTGGTCACCTGGTCCAGAAAGGGCATTTTTACATTCAGAAGGACCGAAGGAACAGAATAGAGGTTACCGTCAATCCATTCAAACTGAATTTCTTCGTTCGTCTGGATTTTGGCACCCCTAGGCAATGACTTTCTGGAAATAAGGGAGACCTGGGCTTCGGTGTCGGCCATGACTTGTACCCACTGATAGGCCGTAGGAGACTGTTCATCAGGCAGGGCTACATGGTAGCCTTGGAGAAGTTCACCCTGGAAGCTCTCCTCCCAAGGTAGAGACCGACTTGGGCACTGGTCGGAATCCACAGCATGCCCACGCACACAACAAGTGGTGCAGAACCTCCGCAACCACCTCTTACCGGGAGTCCAGCTCATGGTCTGGGGCTTAGAAGCTAGCAGAGAGATTGCGTCATCTAGGAGAGCTAGTTCATGCTTTCTCTCTCTTCTCTTTCTTTCTCTCTGCTTCTCCGGCTTTCCTCTCTGCTTCTCTTTCTTCCCCTTTCCCTGCTGGCGCGCAGCAGCCTGCTGCGTCTTTATCCACTGGTCAAGGGCTGGTCCAGTGTAACCAGCCTCCCTGCCCAGAGTTATGAGGCTCCGAGCTTCTCTAGCTCTCTGGCAAAGAAGTCACGGGAAGCAGGGGAAGACATTTCCCTTAGGCTACAGTAGAGGCTCGGAAGAAAATGAAAATAATGGCCAGGAAAGGGTACTGAATGGAATAGGAGTGCCTACTGTGGAAAGTGGCACTCACTTGGAAATGGGTTCTGCAATGTGGTAATGAAAAGTGAAAAGACTGGGTGCTCGGTGGCACTTTGTGAATGGCACCTTCTGCTGAGGTGAAAAAATCGAATGAAGTGTGCTGTGTACGTCACACTTCGGGCGTTCCCAACTTGGAAGACGTTGGAATGGGCTACCTGTAGGTCCAATACAGGTGCACGGCACTTATGAGGAGGCGTTCCTTGGTTCAGTGATCCAAAATGGCGGATACTCTATAATGAATGAGCGTCCGTAGGACGGACACGCAGGTATAGGGCTACCTGTACGTCTGTACAGGTGCGCGGCACTTATGAGGAGGCGGTTCCTTGGGCAGCACTAGTAGTGCTGGTATGGGCACTTCGGGAGGCGTTCCCTTGATTGGTCCGAAGGATCACTGACCCTTGTACACGGACATTAATGAATTGGGCGTTCCGTAAGGACGGACACGCAGGTTTAATGGCTACCTGTACGGCCTGTACAGGTGCAATGGCATTTATGGAGGCGTTCCTTGGAGCACTGGTATCGTGCTGGTGTGTCCCGGACACTACATGCAGTATACTTAAATATACTGAAGTGAAATGGCACTGCTCATGGCAGAGTGTAATAGTGGAGGAGAGAAAGTAAAAGGTGGGAGTACTTCAGCAGCCAGTCGATGGACAGTGTCAAGAATTAGTGGCACTGTAAAATGGTAAGACCTGACGTGCACTGGTGGTGGCCAGTCCTAAACTGGTAACGACTTCCCTGTCTGGAAGTAATGAATTGGCGTGGCACACTGTGCGAATTGTGCTTGCGGTATACGCAAGTCTTTTGTGATAAAAGAAAATGAAAAGACCACTCGGGCAACGACAGGTAATGGAAATTTTAGGAATGCTCAGTCCCTCGCTGAAGTACTCGGTAAGTGAAATAAATAAATGCTTGCAAACTGCAATGGACACAGGCGCGTACGTATCACGCTGTGTAAATGAAAGACACAAGAGACTAAATAATGTTAATTCTGCATGCTATAATTAATGGTAAGATGTAGTACTCTTGGCTTCGTGAATACTGTGTTCTGGTTTTCTCTCTCTCTCTCTCGGAGAGGGTGAAAATGATATATGAATGAACTCCCTTATATTTGAATTGAACTACTAATGTTAGTTTAATATGACGCAACTTGCGTTAAATGATTTACTTACGTTAACGTTTTTAATGAAAGAATTGCTTTTAGATAACGTTTTATGAAAATGATAACGCGCTCGTGGTGAACGATTTTTACGTTAATGTAGCGGCTCGCGCTTACGAAATGATTTGCGTTTCAATATGAATTTTACAACGACGCGTTTTACGTTAACAATTCTTGTGATTTACTCTACTTGAGATTTACGTTAACTTTATGTAAGATTACTAGGTCCCCGTGAACAGTGAAATGACGGTAAGGATTTTAAAACGATGTTAGCAAACAATTGTAAATGAGGTTACGTTAAGTGCGAAGTGAAATGAAACTTCGCTCAGCGCGCGAGTGAGCGATGCGAGGTGAAACATGTGAGGAGAGCTGACCAGCGCGGGCGAAGCAGCTGATTCTCTGTAAATGCGAAGGCAATTACAACACAAAATACTACTTTCTTATTCAAGGCGAATTACGTTAATTTTTCTGGCAGGACGATAGATACTAGTACCAAGATCGATATTATTTACGTTAAAACTTTGAGACTTACGTTACTTTGCTTAAATTGTTTACATAATGTTGAAAGAGGAAACAAACATGGCTGCCGCTGTGAATGAGACGAAGGTTGGTTGAGACCGCGCAGGCGCGAGAGAGCGCGAAGCTGAATTAGCCGAGAGGTAAGCGGTTACCAACACTTGGAATGAAAACTAAGTTAAAAATGGATACCCTAACATATCACAGACAAAAGAATTGTACACTTCTTTTGCCGTAACTATTAGTAAAACACTCCTAACTAGCTAGGCTTTCTCATACAGCAATAAACCCTGGCAAAGCACTTCCTAGTTTGATCTGGTCCTTTCTGGCATCTATCTGCACACGTGTTCGTGAGAGCTCCTACGAGGACAGCACAAAGTAACAGAAAATTCGCGGGGCAAATTGTTTGCTCGCCGCTAAAATAAAGCTCTGGCGCATTCGCCGTTACAATAATAAGATTTCTACCTACGCTCTTTTAAACACTTCATCAGGAAAATACTTAAACATACCTTAAGCTAACATTTGTTATAGAATAATCATATTAATGAATAGAATACCTTACCGTGAGTCAGTGTGTCTTCTTTCCCTGCAAGTGTGCTTGATTTACGCTTCTAAAATAATTTACAGTTTACGTTTTACAACGGATAACGCGATTTACAAGCTTTTTAAGCAAGCTAGGTTCAATCCAGGCAAGATTCGCCAATGTTACGTATATAGGGCCTTGAGAGAAGCTAGATACGTAAACGGAAGCAATTTAGGGATTTCAAGAGGGAATTGCTTGAACTTACCGTAAACTGATAGTTATGATTTCTTTCTTTAGAGGGAAGGTCGCCAGAAAACTCAGCTCGTTACTTTAAAACTATTTTTTACAAAAAGGCCCGTGCTGGCCTGGAGAAAAGTTAAATGATATTGGCCCCCACGTTGGGGCTTTATAGTCTCATTCAATTCAAGCTGATTTTCATTCTCTTGGGTTAATGCACACTTGCGGCAGAGAGACGGCACGTGACTCATGGAATCTGGAAAAGAATCCCAGATTAAACGAGATAAAAGGAAAAATGACTTCTTGCTTTGATTAATTAATTCTCTAATACTGGGAGAAGGACTTTTAAGGTTTCACTGAAGTATGCAATGACTCCATTGGTCTGGGACGATCACACAAGGGGAAGCATGCGGCCATGAGGCAGTGAGAGGGAACAAAGGGATGAATTCCTTTTGTTGCTGGTAAGGAATTGGGAGAATGAGGATCACAATGATAATTGTTAAACCGAAAGCACCCACTTTTAATGTACCTAAAAAAGAACTGTATATATCCTTGCCTCTTTGTTCAACATATAAACTTGTAAAACGAGAGCTCACCGTCGTACTCAGCAATATGTACCCATATGTTAAATTTAATTTTATCTTCAAGAACCCCTTAAAAATCAAAGTCTTTTCAAGTTCAAGGACACCCTACCGCAGTTGATGTGATCTTCAACGGTATATTTGTTTACTGTCCCAAATGTAATTTGGGAACCTATGTCGGTAATTCGAGTCGGCTGTTGAAGGTTCGCATCGATTGCCATCGGGGTGTCAGTCACCGAACAGGAATAACTTATCTAAGAAAGAATTTTCTGCAATACGCAACCATGCAATAAAATGTAAACATACCATTCAGTACAATGATTTTAAAATCTTATCCCAAGCAATAGATAACCGGTCATTACCCATTCTCGAGTCCCTCTTCATTAAACAATTGTCACCAACCCTCAACAACCATTCAACTGCTGTACAATTGAACATTACCTAATAGACCATTTGCCCTTTCTACCTTCTCGCCTTTGTATTTGTCTCTCCTCTTTAGTCAAAAATAAATAATAATTCAGTCTTATCTATACTTCTGTACCGGTGAGTTCTCGTTTCGCTATTTTTTGCTTTGTGTCCGCCTTTATATATATATATATATTTTTTTTATTTTTCTCCTTTTGTAATCATATACAGAAATTTTTTGCCTGTTACGATTCAATGTTTTTCTCCTGTATTTAGTAATAACGTAATTTTCTTAGTTGTTCACGTGTGGTTTGTGTTTGTAAGTGTTTTGTTTGTTTATTTATTTTGAAGTGTCATTGTACTTAGTAGCTTTGCTTTTTACTGTCGATCTCTTATTCAATTAGTTACCGTCTTACTTTTATATTAAAATTGAATTTCACTGATATATTGTTAATTAATCTATATATATTATTTTTAAATAGCATAATTTATTACTGTGCCCCATTTTAGTCTGATTTAATGTATAGAATTTTAATGTTTTCCTTGTTTTTAGCCCTGAAGATGGGATTTATATCCCGAAACGTAGGCGTTGGATGAAAATAAAGTTTTAACGAAAAAAAATGCTGAAGTTTCTGCTGGCCATACTCTTTTTATTATATATATATATATATATATATATATATATATATATATATATATATATATATATGTATATATATATGTATATATATATATTATATATTATAATACATCAAAGCTCAGCTACATAAATATATATATGAATAAGCATACATTCTGCCATCTCATAAAAGCCCAATTTATTTTCAAAAGTACACTGCTTGTCAATTTCTCCTGAGTGTCCATTTTCATTATTAACTTGTATATCGATTTACTTGTTAATTTACAGGTTTTTCCTTTTATTATAATTATATTATATCAGTCCAGTCGCATTTAGCAATAACTGTATTATGATAAACTTTGTAATAGAAAATAAAAGTATTTGAAAGCAAATGCGCAAAAGGGTCTACAGCAGCAGTCGCAGATAGATCTGGAGATAGAACGTAACTTTTCTTTAAAGCCTTTGAGGCGTCTTCAGTGATGTGTTAAATATTCATTTAATTTTATTTGTCCATGGTATATCGCGTATGAACCTCAAACAAGCCTAAGTATATGAGGAAATACATACAAAACACTTCCTATTACCATTTTTAGTTTTTTGTGAATGTAATCTATTGTGCTGGTTTTTGTCTGTCCGCCCTCGTATCTAAAAAAAAGTAAAAAATATAAATAAAGAATAACTACTGACGCTAGAGGGCTGCAAATTGGTATTTTGACCATACACACTCGAATCATCAACCATGCCAAATTGCAACCCTCTAACCTGAGTAGTTTTTGTTTTATTTAAGGTTAAATTTTACCATGGATCGTGCATCTGGCAGCGCTCTCCGAGGCTATGGGACGCACCCTCATTTTGTTGGATCTGGTGAGCGACTAAAGAGCCGCCTGTCAAAGCTGATGGTTTTACACAGCATTATAATTATGTTGTACACAAAAAACTTTTACTAGTTAAAGATTAAATCAATTTCTCCGTCAGCGTAAAGTGAAGTTCATTGTCTTTTTATGACATCAGCACTAAACTAGAACATTTAAGTAAAAACACTAAGTGAAATTGATGGTTAAAAGGAGGATATTTACTCGGGGAGTAAGCCTACAAACTACGTTGCTGTTGCTGTTGTTCTTGTTCTTGTTGGGGAGAAGGAAAGCCCAATGGAGAAGCCTAAAAA